>NW_007038396.1:0-836 GCF_000164805.1 Carlito syrichta
AGGATTTTCTTGTTGTCTCTTCACATAGTGGAAGAGCAGAAAGGCAAAAGTGACCAGCTCGTCCCTGCAGCCCTTTTACAAGGCATTAATCCCTTTATTAGGCTGGAGCTCACATGACCTAATCACCTCCTAAAAGATCCTACCTCTTACTACTGTTGCTTTGGGGTCTGAGTTCCACCATGAATTTTGGAGGAGACACGAATATTCAGACCACAGCAAGGACTTTACTTTCTCTTCTGGGAAAAGAATTAGTGCATTTTCAGTTGAATGACTGATAGTTGTATCATGTTAGGAGATATTCTCACCTTGTTATTGTCTTCATTTGTTTTGTTTTGTTTTGTTTTGAGTCGGAGTCTCACTCTGTCACCCAGACTGGAGTGCAGTGGCTGCTCCTGGCCACCGCAGCCTCGGCCTGCTGGGCTTGGCGATCCTTCCACCTCAGTCTTCTGAGTAGCCGGAATTACAGGCATGTGCTACCATGCCCGGCTGATTTTTTGATTTTTTAAAAAAATTTATTGTAGAGATGAGGTCTCGCTGCCCAGGCGGGTCTCGAACCCGCGGGCTCAGGCAATCCACTCACCTCAGACTCCCAAAGGTGCGGGATTACAGGTTGAGCCACTGAGCCCAGCTTATTGTCTTCATTTGAAGATCAAATATATGAGGTATATCCCCCCCAAAAAACAGCAATTATCTTTTGGACAGCAGAGTCAGACCAGAGTGTCCTTATAGTACACTCAGAATTTGTTACTCCAGATCAATGGTCAACCAAAGTTTTTATCTGGAAGTTTTGAGTAGGTTGTATCATGATTTGTGGAAGAAATATCTGTGTTGTGTCA
>NW_007038397.1:0-1592 GCF_000164805.1 Carlito syrichta
GTCTCTCACACCCAGGAGCAGTAATTCTTGTTTGGTTCTCAAAAGGTGCTCTTCAGAAATATTTGCTTGAATTTTACTCCTCGAGGGGTTCATGATTGAAAACAGCTGCTCATAAATGTATGTGCTGCCCCAAAGTGATGCCATAGATAAGCCATCCTTGTGAACTTCAAAATGGAACTATGCATGGGGTCATGAAGAAAATAAACACTAAAAAACACATAATGTTTAAAGAGTTTCTGGAGCTGCACGACTAGCTGTCCTGGGTTGCATGAGGCCTGCAGGCTGTGAGTTGTATATGCTTGGTCTAAAGTGGCTCTGTTATCTTTAAACAATGGGATTCCTACTCCAGCAAGGGAAGCAGGGCCCTAAAGAGCCCCCTGAGGTGACTCCCTCTCCACGTTGCCTCATTTCACACCTTGACTCTGTTCCGAGTCCCTCAGAAATGACCTTGCCCCAAGGCAAGGACACTAATTTTGACTTTCAATCCATGAAAAACTCCGGGAAAATTTTTCTTTTTATATTTAAAAGAAAAATAAAATGAGAGAAGACTAAGAAGTCAAGAAAGTATATAGAGAGATGAAAAGAATATGAGGAAATTCTTGAGAGTTTCAGGGATGATCTGGTCTCTCATCATACCATCATTATCAATTATTATTATAGTAGCTATTATTATTATTTTGAGTCGGGATCTCATTCTGTTACCTAGGCTGGAGTGCAGGGTCAGGATCACGGCTCACTTCATCCTCAACCTCCTGGTCTCAGGTGATCCTTCCACCTCAGCCTCTGGAGTAGCTGGATGACAGGTGGATACCATCACATCTGGCTATTTTTTTTAGAATTTTTACAGAGATGAGGTCTCACTTTGTTTCCCAGGTTGGTCTCGAACTTCTGAGCTCAATCAATCCTCCCACCTTGGCCTCCCAAAGTGCTGAGATTACAGATATGAGCCATTTTACCTGGCCCATCACAATATTTATGAGAATGAAACAGGGGAATCAGCCTAAGGAAATCACCCAAAGGAAAAAATATGCAGGCATTAAAAACCAAATTTCAAACAATTTAGCAATCTGAACACGTTTATATCATAATGCTGAGTAAGAAAATATGGAAACTGACTACATTTAATCCCAATCCTGAAAAAAATTTTATACATATATATATAATTATATATGCATGTATGTGTGTATTTAAAAAATGAAACTTCTGATGATCACTAAGCCTGACCCCCTCGAGTAACTAGACACAGTGTAGTTGTCACCGTGGTGTGTGTGTGTGTGTGTGTGTGTGTGTGTGTGGCAAAGTCCCAGGACCATCTGTCTTCCCTCAAGCCATCATGACAGTTTCATTGGTATAAATGGGCATCCTGCATGTATACATGGGGGAACCCAAAACCCCTGGAATTATCTTTTGGAGGGTGGGCCCCTTGCAATACAGTCTTCTCCCTCTAAGTTAGTGTTCTAGGAAACCATCAGCATCAGTGTACCAGCTACTCTTGTTGTGAAAGGCTGCATTTGGTTTCAGTGAATTTTTTTTGAGATTCTTTCAATATGAGTGGCCATTTCATGATGGATGATTTATTAGCATACCTGTAC
>NW_007038398.1:0-1292 GCF_000164805.1 Carlito syrichta
TCCCCAACTACTCAAAAAGATGAAGTGGGAGGATCGCCTGAGTTTGAGGCTGCAGTGATCCATAATCATGCTACTACACTTCAAGCTGGGTGACATAGTGATACCACAACTCAAAACAAGTCAGCCACAACAAAAAAAGGAATTGGGTGGGAAGTCACCAGGTCCTACTATGAGTGGATATAAAAATCAAATAGGACCTTGGTGGGATGCTCATCTAGTGATACTCTCCCCATGGCTCCTATGATCAGTTAAGCACTGTGAAATGCTTTTGCAGGTTTTACCATGGTGGGCTGCTGACTCTCATGGCTTCATTTACCTCTGGCAGCCATTTTGACTTGTAGTCTCTGCAATTCTGGTAACCTTTTATTCTTGTTCTATCAGCGAGACCATTTTAACTGCCCTGTCTCCTACCAGTTACTACAACAATTTTTAGAACTATTTGATCTGTTCTCATCAATGTCTTTCCAAAGGTTTTGGTATGAAAGGTGACTTCTGAGTCCTTTGGGGAAGCATAGTTCATGCTTGAGTGAATTACTAAGCAAGAAAATTGTACTCAATATTTGGAATCTCCCTGAATATCTTGATTTCCATCTCACATGGTATTTGTCATCTCCATGAGGTCATAGGCCATTATGAACAGATTGTAACTGCTCAAATCAGCACAAGAAATCCAGAATCTTTGGTAATTGCACTCAGAATGGTAAAGTCAATATGATCTAAACATTACCTTTTCTTTTTGGTTGGGTTTACCAGAACTTTGCAAATTACATGAGCAAAATCCACTAATTATTTTTACTGTCAGCATGTGTTTCCATAATGAAGTAAGAGCTTATTCTAGCTATAGAAATGGAGACAAAAGAGGTGGGAGAGTGGTTGGGGATTCATGGAGGACATTTGATTTAATTTCAGGTTAACTTCTTCAAGTGAGGAAGTCATACACAACTTCAAGGCAGAAATTCTTTGAGTGGCAAAGGCAGTTTTGTGGGTATCAGAATATCCCAAATTTACTACATTGTGTCCTTTAACTCTCTGTGAGTATCAATATCCCATTTCTTATCAATGTCTGAACTTTTGCAGTATATATCAGTAGAGATTATGGATTTCATCCATTTTGTAATTCAGACACTTACAGACTTGAACTGTGCATTTAGGTATGTATTATTTTTATCATGTAGATGCTAAAGATAATAATTTTTGCTGTTGTCACAGTTCTTGAAGATTCCTAGGTTCTAGTTCTTTTGTTAAACATTCTGGGATTGTAGCAAGTTTATTTGCTTTTGCTTTTTTTTTTC
>NW_007038398.1:2710-3791 GCF_000164805.1 Carlito syrichta
CACATGACTCACAAGACAAAGAGTAGTATACAAAATGTTAAGAGAAATGATTAAACAAGAGGACATATCCATCATAAACCAAAATGCAATTAATAATAACTCTTTACAATGTATCAGAGAAAAAGCAATATACATTATTAGATTTAGTTGATAAGTAGAAAAATATAAACTGAAACACTGGAAACCTGAAAAATAACATTGATAAGCTCAAATTATCACATATATAATATACAGAATGTTTCTTCATGTGCACATGAATAACTGAAACTGAAGTATGTTTAAGGTGACAAAGGCAACTTCAATTAAAATTTAAAAATTAATTTCATAAAAATTATAAATAAAGAATATTGCAATAAAATTTGGAATAAGAAATAAAAAATGACTGAAAGTTTTATGTGTAAAATTCCATTACACATTTTCAGTAAGACATGGTTTTAAATTGCTTCAAAAGATAAATTAAAAAAAACATTTAGAAGGGGAGTGCATTAGATGGATTGGCAGTAGTGGGAATCTACCTGTGGAAAGGGGATATATCTCATCAGCAAGGGTAACTGCCTAATTTTTTAAATGCCATTTAGAAAGAAATAAAAATAGTAATCTTACCCTCCATAATTTTTAGACAGATTTAACTGGTATTTTGAGAATTTAAAAGTTCATTCAATAATGCAAAGAAAATGATACAAATAAGCTAAACATCTTGTCTTGTGGGCAAATCACTTCCCAAAAGGAAAGTAAAAATAGAAAACAAAGATAAAATTTAATAACATAGAGATCATAAGTAATTATTAATAAATCAAATTGAAAATTGGTTTCTATAAAATCTATGATATAATCACACCTTTAGTAAAACAGATTTAAAAAATAAAGAAGAAGCCGGGCTCGGTGGCTCAGCCTGTAATCCTGCACCTTTGGGAGGATGAGGTGAGTGGATTTCCTGAGCCCGTGGACTCAAGACCCTCGTGGGCAGCGAGACTTTCATCTCTAACAATAAATCAAAAAAGCCGGGCGTGGTAGTGCGCACCTGTAGTTCCAGCTACTTGGAATGCTGAGCGGAAAGGATCGTCGGAGTCCAGCAGTCGAG
>NW_007038399.1:0-831 GCF_000164805.1 Carlito syrichta
GCTGCTTATCTATGTCTTATTGATTTTCCACCTGCTGGATTTTTCCACTTATGATAGAAAGATGTTAAGTTCTCTGGCTACAATAGTGGTTCATCTGTTTCTCCCTGAAGTTCTTCTTGCAGTTTCTCCTTGCAGCATATGTTTGACACTTGTTAGGTGCATACCCATTAAGGATTTTTATGTCTTGTGGGAGCACTGACCCCTTTATCATTGTGAAATATTCCTCTTTGTCCCGGATAACTTCGCTTGCTCTGAAGTCTACTCTGTCTGAAATTAATATAGCTACTCACTCTTTCTTTCTTTTGATTAGTGTTAGTATGCTATATTGTCCTTCATCCCTTTCTTTTAATCTATGTGTATCTTAATACTTAATAAAATTTATTGAACACATAGTAGGTAACATTGTTTTTTATCTTCACTTAGACAATGTTTGTCTTTGTTATACTTAGATCATCAATATTTAAAATGATTATTAATATAGTTGGATCAACATTTACAATATTTTTAGTGTTTCCTATTTTCTACCCTTGTTCTTGATCCGTCTTCTAATGTTCCATTATTCTTCTGCCTTCTGTGGTTTTAACTGGGCATTTTGTATGACTCTATTTTCTCTACTTTCTTTTAACTTTCAAAAAATTGATTCCCCTAGAGGTTGCAGTACACCTTTACAAGTCCACATTAAGACAACACTTTACTATTTTGTGCATAGTCAACAAACTTTATGATATCAAAAGAATTCCAATTCCTCCTTCCTGTTCCTTGTATCCTTACTATCACTCATGTTATTTCCACATAAGCACATGTACATAAGTATGCACAATCTATTTCATT
>NW_007038400.1:0-1202 GCF_000164805.1 Carlito syrichta
TTGACATGGGATGTGAGCAGCAAGGACCAGGAGGACTGTGCCCAGTTTAGCAGTGACACGAATGGCGACCCAGAGAAGGCCGAGAATGACAATGAGATTGATTTGGAGAGCATCGACATCCACACGATGGCGACCAGAGCAATGAAGACAATGAGGACAAGACCGAGCTGTGCGAACATTGCAGACTCAGGACTCAGCCTCGCAGCTGGCGACAGCTGAGGAGCTCAAGCCCCAAGACTAGCCCCTGGACTCTGCCAAGGAGGGCCTGGAGCCCGGCAGCATGCGCCTGCTGAGCCCCAACTTTGTGGCGGGCGGCCTGCAGGGAGTGTCCCACAGCAAGCCCAAGATCTGGTCTCTGATGGAGACCACCAGGAGCCCCTCAGGCACACCCAAGACCTCACCGCCTCCGCCCACTGGCCCTACAGACCCGCACCAGCCCTCTGTGGGTGCTGCACCAGCAACCCGCCTTCCTGCCCAGCCACGAACTGTACACCTGCCACATTGGCTTGTCCTCCAACTTATATCAATATTTTTTATTATGAACAATAATTTTTCTGGATTTATTGTAAAGACAAGGTCTCACCAAGGTGCCTATGCTGGTCTTGAACCCCTGGGCTCAGGCAATCCTCTCGCCTCGTCCTCCCAAAGTGCTGGAATTACGGGCTTGAGCCACCATGCCCTGTCTAGCCAGTTGTTTTTATGTCAATTGTGCCTGGAATGCAAATAGGCAAATTAATTAAGTAGACACTCTAAAAATATGAGTGGAAAAGTTGTTTCTGTGTAAAGATAAGTTGCATATTTGGAAAGAGTAGCAGGTCAAATGGTAAATGCTTTAATTCTGCTGAGTTAAGTGTGAGTAAAGCAACCGTGAAAGATAAGACTCCCCTTCCCTGTAACTGGAAATCAGAGATGAGATATCATGAATGCTGCTTGGGTGAGAAAAATGACATGGAATGCCAAGTGAGGGATTTGTGCTCAGAGGGAGTGCCTTGGCTTTATATGAGACATTGACCCTGAATGAAAGTACTGTATGTTGAGGTCCCAGTGAAATGTTTAATGCACACTTATGTCATTTTTAGGATTTCCCCTCTTCCAATAATTCATTTCGTTTCATCAGTCCTAAATGCTTTACTTGAGCGCTTTTATTGCATTTTGTTAGGAATAGTGGTGAAACTTATTTGTTTGGGCAAATACAGTCCATA
>NW_007038401.1:0-700 GCF_000164805.1 Carlito syrichta
TGTCTCTAATGTTTTCAATATAATAATATAATAATTCTACAAATTAATAATTACCAGGCTTCTTGCTTAATATCTACCTTTAAGTCTCTAAGTACAGAAAGCCCTTATCAGGATGGATGACGGCTGCAAATGTTAATGCCTGGAGGAACTAACCCTATCATGCAACTAGACGCCTATCAGCATCTGTTTGCCCCTTCAATGATACAGAAAAGGACTGGTCGCTCATGCAGCAACATACTGGCTTCCTGAGATGAAGAGACTGTGCTTATAACTCTAAGGTGGACTGTCCTGTGCCTGGTATAAGAATATATTAGTGACTGGGGTTTTTAATGGCTATACGCTTGCCGCAGCTAGGTGTCATTCCAATAGATGGGTGCCTCCAGTACTGTCCATCAAGTACGGCATCCGGCAGATTATTCAGCCTCATCTATGGAGAGCTCTTGAAGCCCTTCAGCCAGGCAGCCTGTCTAAATCCATTGAACAAACTCAGTTATACCATATTAGAGCATACTTGCAATCTCCTTATATATTTCTTATTTAGAATGAATATCAAACTGTTAAAATTATTTATCGTGCTAATGTTTTATATCTTGTACTGAAATGCATTTTTACTAATTGTTTGACAAGGCCTTTTTGTAAGAAATTTGTCATTCTCAAGCAACTCCCCTATTTAATGGTCCCCATATCTTTGTCATTCTGT
>NW_007038402.1:0-828 GCF_000164805.1 Carlito syrichta
GTTAGGTAGAAGATTAAGTATCTCAATTAAATAGTTTGCTAACTAGTGAGCTATCTGACTTAGCTAGCTGACTTAACTAGTTGGCTAATCAGATACTAACTGACTTAATGAGTTGGTTAATGAGTTAGATAACTGTTTAACTAGTTGGTAATGAGTTAAATACCTGACTTAACTAGTTGGTTAACGAGTTATCTAGGTGACTGTACTTGTAGGCTGATGAGTCGGCTTACTAGTTGACTGGTTTGACACGTTGACTGACTACTCGGCCAAATTGTTAGATGGGTTAATTAGCTGGCAGACTAGTCAACTGACTACTTAGCTGCATTAACTAGTTGACTGAAGAGTTGGCCCCCTAGTTAGCTCAGTTAAGTAATTGGCTGGCTAGTTTCCAGACCTAACTAATCGGCCGTATAGTTGGCCGACTACTTAGCTGACCTAACTAGTCTCCCAACTAATTACTTGACCTAACTTGTCAGCTGACAAATTGGCCCACTAGTCGACTGATTGGTTAGCTTACTTAATTAGTGAGCCGGCTAGTTGTCTGACCATTTAGCTGACTTCACTCATCGGCCAGATAGTGACTGACAGGTGAGCTGACTTAAGTAGTTGTATGGCAAGTGAGTCGACAGGTCAGCTGAATTAATTAGTTGGCCGGCAAATGAACCTACGCGTGCTCTGCCATAACTAGTTGGCTGGCGAATGAGCCAACAGGTGAGCTGACTTACTAGTAGGCCTGTGAGTAAATGACTAGTTAGCTGATCTGTTGGGCTTCAAGCGAGCCAACAAGTTAGTTGACCTGTTGGCTGGTGAGCATGCCGACTAGTTTCC
>NW_007038403.1:0-834 GCF_000164805.1 Carlito syrichta
AACATATGAATTATAGTAAAGTTTTGTAGTTTAAGAATAAGTTTTAACTCAGTTATAAGGTATTACGTTAAATCATAATAGGTTAATAGTATAACTGACAGTTAAGTCATTTAACTAAACTTATAGATTATAGTATAGTGTTAAGTTGATAATATTAATCGTTAAAAATATTGGGAGTCAGTGAACTTGGACTGAACCTAGAGTTAACTTAGAAAAGTTTTTTGTATTAATCAGGGTTTAGAACAAAGAGTATAATATGAATGATTCATTGAACATTATGGAAAACACTTTGAACGATTTGTATTGAAATTGTGCACCTGTGACCTTAATGTAAGCACGGCAGGCATCATGGAATTTGAATTATTTACTTGGAAATTGCAGATCTCGTGGTGGTCTTGTGATGCATAGTTTGTAAAGCACGGAACTTGTACGCCCCTAGCAAGTGATTATCACACTGCTGGAGGGTATAGAAAATGGTATATAAGTTGGAAAAGGTTTGAATAAAATTGGCTTCAGTCCTGACCAGACTGTTCCCAGAAGAACTGCCTCTGAGTGGTCTCTTCTCGCTGTCCAGATTCTCTGGTGCGGGTCCTAACCCACCCTTGATCAGTGCTGGTCACCGACATCTCACTATGACTGTTTCATAAGCAGCAAACAAATCTATCACAAGCAACCCATAGGTAGAAGACATAATGTGGATGAAAGTGTAGGGTCTGCTAGTGCCTTGACCCCCTTCCTAAAAGTAGGAAATTTCCCACTTTATGAGTCTTCACATAAGGCAAAGCCCACCTCCCTATGTAGAGCTGACAAGGCCATATACTCATCCTTCCAGTC
>NW_007038404.1:0-747 GCF_000164805.1 Carlito syrichta
CCGGACAATAGAACAGTACACTAAACAGTACACACTCATGCTGATAGACATTGCAGAGGACATAAGCCAATGGAAAGGAAATGCTCGGTTCAATAAATAAAAACCATGACGTGGGAAGATGCCACTACTACACAACGCATTAAAAACACAAAGAAATCTCGACCAAAACCCAAATGTCTAGTCTTTCAGAAGAATTGCATGAGACCGGCAATAGCCCAAACTCTCTTCAAAATGGGCAAAGTGTAGGGTTTCACACTTTCTACTTTCACCAAAGTCCAGTAAACCAAACACAGAGGCAATGGTATAAAACCCTAACGATTGATCCATGGAACAGAACGAACACTGAGGAATCAGTGGACACATTTATGCCCACATACATTCCGTGGGAATAGGGCAGTCCTTCCACACACACTTCTCAGAAAACGGGATACTCTCATGCATAATCCGGCAGTTGCACTTCCAGCAAAAGCCACAACACAGGTTAGACAATACAAGAAAAGAAGAGTCTGTGAACTCACGGTTAAGGGTCCATGTCCAAGAGCGGCCTGACTCACGTTCCCTCGACGTGGTAGGGGGGCCCCAGCTCCGCCGCCTGCGGGGGGCCCGGCTCCGCCGCCAGCGGGGGGCCCAGCTCCGCGGCCAGCGGGGGGCCCAGCTCCGCGGTCGTCCCGGTCGCCGCGAGCCACACTCTGGGCTCCCGCAGCGCGGGAGTCCGAAGCACTCCGTGGGAAGCCGCGGCCCGGGAGG
>NW_007038406.1:0-1025 GCF_000164805.1 Carlito syrichta
TCTCGGTTCAGAAGTTTAGTCTATGTCTTTATGAAGCTTGTCTCTCCCCAGTCGGTGTTGTTACCTTGAATCGCCAGCAGGTGGTGCTATCTCATCTGCTCGCCCCAGAGGGGGTGGGGCCGGACAGGAACAAGATGGCTGCCTGCCTCCGAGCAGGCAACAGGAGCCCCGCGCCGGGTGGGCAGGACAGTCTCCGTCGCAGGAGCGGTGGCAGCGATCCCAGCAGATCTTCCCTGAAGCGGTTTGATGTGGATCTCCTCCGGCCGGGTTGTGATGAGCTACCCGTGCCAGAGGCCGCGGCGGGCGCGGCGGGAGCGCTGGTGGGGGGAGGGGCTGCGGCAGCAGCGGGAGAGGATGATGCAGTAAAAATGTCCAGTCCTTGCGATGTTCCAGTGATAGCGATGGCCGAGCTCTGTTTGAGGAGTAGGCTGCAATGCTGGGGTCCCCAGCCTCCCGGGGGCGAGAGTCAGAGACCCACTGCAGATCTCCCTTGCAGAGGGCTTCAGACACCGGGTTGCCAGGTCGCCATCTTGCCCCGCCACCAATACTGATAATTTTTATTTATAATTAAGAATCTTCTTAAGGTTAAAACTTTTGACTTTCACTATTTACCTTTGGAGCATAGGAACTGGCCTATTTATTCTCTCCTGAGCTAAATGATATTGCCTTGCACAAAGAAGTGAACATCTTAATCACAAACTTTATAAAAAAGATTGCCTGACCGCTGCTATATGAACTTTCAGTATATTGTGTCCAGGAATATGTATGTAGTACTATTTCAAGTCCTCTTTACCGATAATTTAATGCTGCCTCTAAATTTAATGCCTATTGCCTTTTCACCAGAAAGCAGTTTTTACTGATGATAATGATGATGGTCATTAGGGCCTTGGAGACTTTTAAAAGGATCCAAGGATGAATGAATAAATAAAAACCATGATGACTCATTCTGCACTGAATGCCATTAGTATAACGCACAGCTCAGCACAGTTCCTCTCCCCCACAAAACTGCACTATTTAAACGTATG
>NW_007038407.1:0-674 GCF_000164805.1 Carlito syrichta
CCTAGCTACCTGGCTAACAAGGTGACTTAAATGGTTAGCTGCCTAGCTAACTAACTGACTTAACCAGATGACTACATAGTTAGTTTACTCATTATCTAACATTCTAGCTCCCTGACTTAAACATCTGACTTAACTCGTTAACTAATGAGCTAGCTAGCTGACTCAACCAGCTTACTTAACTCATTAGCTAACTAGCTAGCTGACTAATTCAGCTGACTTAACTGGTTAGCTAATTAGCTAGCTAGCCTACTCAAATACCTGACTCAATCCGTTTGTTAACTATCCAGCCTGCTGACTCAAACAGGCGATTTAACCTGTTTGTTTACTAGCTAACTACCTGACTCAGCCTGCTGACTTAACCCGATAGCTAACTACCTAGCTAGCTGTCTTAACCCATATGACTAAAACTAGGTAGCTTACTTAACTAGCTGACCTTGCTAGCTGACTTAACTACTTAGCTAGCTGACTGAAGTGGCTGACATAACTAGTTAGCTAGTTGACTTAACTACCCTGAATTAACTAGTTAGCTATCTATTTAGTTTGCTGATGACAAGCTGACAACTATTTAACAAACTAGGTAGCAGGCTCAAGTAGCTGACATAAATAGTTAGCTAACTAATGAGCTAGCTGACTTAGCTAGCTTACTTAACCTAGTTGGCTAACGAGATAGAAAG
>NW_007038408.1:0-751 GCF_000164805.1 Carlito syrichta
CTTATTTTCTTTTTTTTTTTTTTTTTTTGAGTTGGAGTCTCACTCTGTCGCCCAGACTGGAGTGCAGTGGCCGCTCCCGGCCACCGCAGCCTCGACCTGCTGGGCTCCGGTGATCCTTCCGCCTCAGCCTTCCGAGTAGCCGGAATTACAGGCATGTGCTACCACGCCCGGCTGATTTTTTTGATTTATTGTAGAGATGAGGTCTCGCTGCCCAGGCGGGTCTCGAACCCGCGGACTCATGCAATCCACTCACCTCAGCCTCCCAAAGGCGCGGGATTACAGGCTGAGCCACCGAGCCCGGCCATTTACTTATTTTCAATAGATTTTGCTTAAATATGTAAGTTAATAAAACCTACATAAAATAACCTCTAAAGTGACCTATAATGATTATTTTAGCTTATCATCATAATTTCCTCTTTTATGTAATTTATTACATCTCTGATAATACACATATAATATGCTTATATAGTAATTGATTTTAATCACTATTCATTCATTTAAGCAGAAATTCTCTTGACACATTTTATAGGGTTCTTACTATTGTACCAGGTAGTATGAAACATATTTACACAAAGAATATATCCCAAATGGAGAAAATAATATGAGGCGTTCTAAGATCAGCAGTAAGCATGGTGTGCTCACATGTTTCTTAGTCCATGCATGTTGTTATACAAAAATCCAGAAGCTGAGTGCCTGATAGCAATCAAATTTTATTTGTCAAAATTTTGAAGCCTGGAAAGTCCAAGTTCAA
>NW_007038409.1:0-770 GCF_000164805.1 Carlito syrichta
CCACCGCTTGGAGAGGTTGAAAGTCACATGCATTTTCATTGCTTCCGTTTTATAGGGCAATGACATTTTGTGGCTCATGAGTGTCCAGTAGATATGAATTAAATTTTTTTATCTTAAGTGTGACCTCAAAATACACACATATGGCTTCAAAGTCAGAGTCAGAGAACAGATTAAATGCAAAGACAATGAACTAGAATGAAACATAAGAGTCAGAAACTAAGATAACAAGCTGACATTAAAAAGAAGCCGTGCTAAAACCTCAATTTCTCAACCAACTCATCTTTGACAAAGCCTCATCAAAGCCTCATCAAAGCCCACCTACCACTGGGGAGAGGAGAACCTATTCAGTAAATGGTGCTGGGAAAACTGGCTGACCACATGCAGAAGATTGAAACAGGACCCCTATCTATCCCCATGCACAAAGGTTAATTTCAAATGGATCAGAGACCTAAATGTAAAACCTCAAACCATAAGAACCTTAGAAAATGAAGGAAAAACCCTCATGGAAATCGGAACTGGCATCCAATTCCTGAACAAAACCCAAAACCCACAGCTCATAAGAGAGAAAATAGATAAGTGGGACCTTATTAAACTGACAAGCTTCTGCAAAGCCAAAGAAACCATCAAGAGAGCAGGGAGACAGCCTATAGACTGGGAAAAAGTATTTGCCAACTCCAGGTCCAACAAAAGGCTTAACATCCTGTATCTACAAGGAACTCAAACGTGCTGAAAAGAAAAAAACAAACAACCCCATTATAAAATGGGCAAAA
>NW_007038410.1:0-725 GCF_000164805.1 Carlito syrichta
GTTGAGCTCACGGAGAAACAAACTGAAGGTGGATCACAGGGAGGAGAGTTTGATGGCACCTTTTTTTCCAAGTTGATGGGCGGGTGTCAGGCAGGCCTGTTAGCGTCCTCTTGAGCCACAGCGCCATCGTGAGGAAATAGTTTCATCGATGAGTCAGACAGACCTTTGCCTGCCCTAGCCTTTGAGGAAGCAAGGGTTGAACAGAACTGGCAGGACCCAGAGCAAGATGCATAAATCTGGGGAATTTCTGAGGACTGAGGGATCGAGACCGAGTCAGCAGCTTCCAAGAGGTCTCAGCACAGACGGGAGGGGGAAAGGGTTTCAGTTTCCTCAGAGTTTGAGCAGTTCTAGAGCATACCATTTGCAGTCAAGATCAGGCCTTGTGGTATTTACCATAGAAACAGGGTACGAGGAGTTGTACGCATCTTGTTTCTTCTTTTGTGTGAATTCTCACTCTTGTCGCCCAGGCTAGAGTGCAGTGAGGTGCTCATGGACATCGCAGACTCCAACTGGTGGACTCAGGCTATGCCCCCGACTCACCCTTCCTTGTAGCTGGAAGGTATTTGAGATGCACGCCACCGTGTCAGGCTCACAGGTTAACTGACTAATCATTCCAAGTTGTGCCTGAAATTGATACACGCCACGACTAGTTATCACCTGCAGAACTCGACCATATACATGATCTGGCTCTATCCTCTTCTTGATGCCTTTACTCCCGGGCTTGG
>NW_007038411.1:0-1125 GCF_000164805.1 Carlito syrichta
ACCAAGAAAAACGAGAAAAAACCAAATAAGCATAATCAGAAACACAAAAGATGAAGTCACATCTGAACCTGAAGAAATACAAAAGATCATTAGAGACTACTACGTACACTTGTATGGAAACAAACTTGAAAACCAGAAGGAAATGGAAGACTTTCTGACATCACACAACCTACCTAGGTTGGAACAAGAAGAAATTGAGACCCTAAATAACCCAATAACAATCAAGGAAATCGACCACGTAATAAGAAAACTTCCTACAAAAAACAGCCCTGGTCCAGATGGCTTTCCAGCAGAATTCTACAAGACATTTAAGGAGGAGCTGATACCAATCCTACTGAAGGTATTCCAGGCGATTGAAAAAGATGGAACTCTCCCCAAATCATTTTATGAAGCCAATATCACATTGATACCCAAGCCAGGTAAAGATCCAACAAAGAAAGAGAACTACAGGCCAATATCTTTGATGAACATAGATGCTAAAATTCTCAACAAGATCCTAGCAAACCGGATTCAGCAATACATCTCAAAAATCATCCACCATGACCAAGTAGGCTTCATTCCTGGCATGCAAGGCTGGTTCAATATTCGTAAAACCATAAATGTAATTAAATACATCAACAGATGTCAAAACAAAAACCACATGATCATAACACTAGATGCAGAAAAAGCTTTTGATAAAATCCAGCACCCCTTCTTGATAAAAACCCTTGTACTTCTAGGCATATGGGGAACATACCTCAAAATAGTAAAAGCCATCTACAAGAAACCCACAGCCAGCATACTCCTAAATGGACAAAAATTGGAACCAATTCCCCTGAAAACTGGAACTAGATAAGGATGCCCACTCTCTCCCCTCCTGTTCAACATAGTATTGGACGTCCTGGCTAAAGCAATCAGAGAAGAGGAGGCAATCAGAGGTATTCAAATAGGAAAGAGGAAGTCAAATTATCTCTTTATGCAGATGATATGATGGTGTACCTTGAAAACCCAAGAGAATCTGTCAAAGGCCTCCTTACATTGATAAAGCCTTTGGCAAGTCTCAGGATACAAAATAAATGTACAAAAGACAGTCGCATTTCTCTACACCATAATAAACAAACAGAAACCCAAATAAAAAACACAGTT
>NW_007038411.1:2378-13829 GCF_000164805.1 Carlito syrichta
TAATCTTCAGGGAGATGCAAATCAAAACCACACTGAGATACCACCTAACTCCAGTCAGAATGGCAATTATCAACAACTCAAAAAATAACAGCTGCTGGAGAGGGTGTGGTGAAAAGGGAACACTTCTACACTGTTGGTGGGAGTGTAAACTAGTGCAACCTCTGTGGAAAGCAGTGTGGCGATTCCTAAAAGCTCTAAAAATTGACCTTCCATATGACCCTTCAATCCCCCTACTGGGAATATACCCTGAAGAACACAAATCACTCTATAAAAAAGATACCAGCACACGTATGTTTATCGCAGTATTGTTCACAATAGCAAGAACCTGGAAACAACCATGCTGCCCATCAAAAGAGGACTGAATTTAAAAAAATGTGGTACATATACACGATGGAATACTACGCAGCCATAAAAAAGATCAAAGTCATGAATTTTGCTGCAACCTGGATGGACTAGAATCTGTAATACTGAGTGACCTCTCACAGAAACAAAGATCCGAATATCACATGTTCTCACTCATATAATGGACCTTGAACATCCAATGCAATATTATAAGAAAATGACTGACGGTACTGGGAAAATCTGTGGGGGAGGGGGATGGAATTAACAGTAGCAAATATCTGTCGGGGGATGGGAAAACACCTCTTATCAACAGGGTGCCTGAATGAAACGTAATTGTACACCTAACCCTTAACTGTACCCCACAAAACCATAATAAAAAATATTGATTAATGAAAAAAAAAAAAGGAAAAAAGGGAAATTTTTCTTTGCCTCTTGTGAATATGCTAGGATTATAGTTTTGTAATTTTATTTTAACTGTACCATAACACTGAAGTGCAAATTGTCATTATCTCTAAATTAAAAGGATTGAAGGCTATATGCGAGCTATCAGTGAGATGTGTTGCAGATGTGTAATACACATTAGTGAAGAAAATTCTGTTCATCACTTTCCAACTCTGCATTCAGTGATGTTGCATTGAAACCACGAATTTGGCCGTGAAAAAAATTACATCACAGATATTGGAAATGACACTACTGAGAGCATTAAAAAAATCTCTTTCAGAGCTAGCATACCACTGGCTTGTCACTTTGAATGCCAGTGTGATGATTCCAAATGATAATATTTCTGGAGTTGTTGTATAAATAGCATGTGATAAAAAGGCAAAGACTTGTAGGGCACAGAATGGTGTTAGGGAGTCCCATCAGATGTACCTTTACCAGTATAAGGTCTGACTTTCTTCCACTTCTTTTCTTTTCTTTTTTTTGTTTTTTTGAGTTGGAGTCTCACTTGGCTGCCCAGACTGGAGTGCAGTGGCCACTCCCGGCCATCGCAGCCTCGCCTGCTGGGCTCCAGCGATCCTTCCGCCTCAGCCTTCCGAGTAACTGGAATTACAGGCACGCACTACCACACCCGGCTGATTTTTTGATTTATTGTAGAGATGAGGTCTTGCTGCCTAGGCAGGTCTCGAACCCGCGGGCTCAGGCAATCCACTCACCTCAGCCTCCCAAAAGCACGGGATTACAGGCTGAGCCACCGAGCCCGGCTTCACTTATTTTCTAAGTGAACCAAGTGGGGAACTCTGAATTGGAGAAATGGAGACTTGATGAAGTACAACAGGGAGTTTGGTGATGAGGAAAAAACAAAACTGTGTTACACCCCAGCAGACTAAGTCTTAAAGGAGTGTAGTGGTCTGACCACCAAACTCTTCTGTGGTATGTAGTTTCATGTCTGGGACTGAGACAAGAAGGGAAAGATCCAGTCAAGGAAACTGAACATTAGTAGAAAGAAAAAGTCTCATTGTTTAATGATTAACCACAGGTCACTCTGCACAGTGTTCCTTGAACCTTAACTCTTTCCTCTAGAAAAGACCAGCAGACAGTCCAGATAACTTACAGCTTATATTTTATTACAGAACCTTCTGGGATCCTCATATTTGTTTCTAAGAGTGCATGGTTCTCTCTCGTGTTTACTTCCTGGCTGCATCTTGGGGACTTCTCTGGCTGTGCCACACATCAACTAGCAGAATCCCAGTGCCCACCAGGATCAAGACAGCCATGTCCATGCAGAAGAGATTCCCCCCTCTGTAATCCTAGGGCTGTGAGGTTGGGGGTGGTGGACAGAGAGGTCCCAGAGGTCAGGGAAAATGGAAATCACTTGAGGATCCCTGGATGTCCACCTAGAGCACCTACCTTCAGTTGATTCTGAGAACCAAAATAGAGGGAAATGTGAGAGACTGAAGAGACCTCAGCACAGCCCCTCCTGCCCTGGGCTCTGCACCTTTATATTCCTGGTTGTCTCATGACATGACGTTTATGGAGTTGAATTCCTCAATAATGTCTTTCTCTGATGTTTCAGGCTTCCCCCTACTGTCCTAAGGTATTTCACCTTTCCTGGGCTTCTTGAATTCAATTTTTTTTTGAGTTGGAGTCTCAACTCCATTGTCCAGACTGGAGTGCAGTGACAGTCTCACAGCGACCCCAGCTGGACTCCGACTATCCTTCCACCTGAGACTTTCAAGTAGCCAGAAGAACAGGCGGGCCCTACCATGCCCAGGATCATTTTTTATTTATTTTAGAGATGAGGTCTGGCTAAGTTACCCGGGATAATCTTGAACCAGTGGGCTCAGGCAATCCACTCACCTCAGCCTCCCAAAGTTCTGGGATTATAGGCTGAGTCACTGAGCCTGTACTGAATTCAAATTTTAAATTGAAAATTTCAAATTCAAATTTTCCTCTAAGTCATTTTTGGGGAGAGTTCTGGTTCACTCTGAGAGTTCAAACCAATCCTACCACATAGGATCATCACACATCCACCCCACTAAGGAAAACTGAAGCTCAGAATGAACTGCAAGTTCCCCAGTCAGGAAGCAGCACAGCTGGGACGTGAACCCAGGAATGTGGCTTTGAGTTCTTGGTGTATTTACTGAAACTGAGCTCCTGAGCTGGAGGTAAAGTGCCTGAAAACTCTCATGACTTTGCCCCTCCTCCCCTGCACAATCTCACTGTCACCGCTGCAGTTGGGAGAGACTTCTACAGAAATGGGTCCTGGGAAGCTTTCATGAAGGCCTCCATTCCCAGGAGGTCACATCCAGAGTTTGAACTGAAGAAGACTTTATCATCTGGGGAGGCATCTCTCCTTTATATTTGGAATAATTGAGGCCTAGACAGTGCAAGGGCTTGTCCCAGGAATTGTCTCTAGAGGAGCCTGACAAAAGAAAAAGAAATCAGTGATAATGTTAGGTCAGTCCGGCCAGGGTGGAGTTATATAATCCAGTGCCACATGAAAGATACAAGGAGCTTCACAGAAGTTAGACTGGAAAATATAATTGATATAGAAAGTAGACTAGAGAGAGAGAGAGAGAGGAGATTCACCTCCCCAAGGTAGGGGGTATGGACAAAGCTTGGAAACATGGTAACCAGGGCCCAAGGAACCAAATGGTCAGACCATGGCTTAGCAAAGCAGTGGCCCCATTCAACGATTCTATCTGGCAAGAAATGCTCGGAAATCTGATACATGAAGTGTATTATGGTGACCCACACAAAAATGACAGTTACCAATTCAGGAGTATCCACATTTAAGATGAAATGAAAATTGAGTTGGCCACAAGTGTCTTGAACCATCTTGGATCATCACTGTGAAGGCGTTCTTCATCCCTGCATGACAAAGAAGAGGAATCCCAGGATCTTCACAGAGAGGGAGGGTGTCAGGGCTTTGAGGTGAGGCTGGCGTCTGTGGCTACCCCTCCCCTGAATCTGTGGACAGGGATTGATGTCTCTGCTCACTGACTGGAGTCCGTCGTCACTGAGCCACCTCCTCTGCGTGTGTGTGAAACAGAATCACCGCAGTATTGTCAGACACGGATGCCTGTGCCACCTGTGAACCCAGAAGCCAGGATCCGGTCTGAGGCAGACCTGCCGGAGGCAAGCTGCAAGGAGCCTGACGCCTGGCCCGGGTGCCTGCGCCTCTCCGCACCTGTCTTGTGTCCCTGGGTCCCCTATCGCCCACACCACGCACCTGCTCTGGGGTCCAGCACGTTAGCGCTTCCGGGAGCAACAGACCCCTCCCCATGGCTCCTCTGAGGCCCGCGATAGGCTCCGCAGGAAGGGGGCGGGGCCAGAGTGCCTGGGTGGTGTGATGACGTCAGGCGTCACTTGAGCTGCTTTCTGTTGTTGGTTACCAAGGCTGTTGAGTCGCTGGAAGGTTGAAGGGTTGCCCAGGCTTGGTCGCTTCCTCGCCCTGATCCTCTCTCTCGCTAGTGAGTTAGGGGTACAGGGGCAGGAAGGGCATTGGAGAACTCTCTGGGATCCCCATCCCTGGCTGCCATGAGGCCGTAGGGCAGCCTCGGCTCACACTGCCCCATGGGCCACCTCTTCTTTCTACCTCCAAGGCACCAGACCTCACCCCATTCCCGCAACCTGACCTGGAGTCAGTGCAGCTCCACTCATGACCTCTTCAGCTCCAACCCTGAGCTCACACATCTCTCCTGCCCGCCCTGACACCTTTCATCCTCACCACAGCCCCTGCAGCAGCCTTGGGGCTCCACACACCTCCCCAAACACCCCGTTCTGTCCCCCCCCCTTACAGCCAACTTTCTCACCCCATTCCCCACACCCCCTTCTCAGTCCCCACTATCTGCTAATTCTGAGCTCCCCGCCCCTGCCCCCCTGTCATTCCAGACCTCCTTCCAGTGAAGGTGCTCTGTTGGGCTCACCCCTTCCTTCTGAATAACTCTGATCTCAGCATGTCCCAAGTCTTACTTGCATCTTGTACCTACAGATTGACTTCCCAGCCCACCATACACTTCCTTTCCATTGCCCGCCATCCTGAAGACACCTCGTCCCTAGGTCTTTGCTAGACCATCCCCAACCCTTGCCGCTACCACCCTTACCTGGTCCTATTTAAAATGGAATTGCTGTGGCCTTTCACCTCTGCTGACCTCCCACCTCACTTTCTCCTCCATTCTTCCCATGACCTGGCTCCCTTCCATCTTCGTGCAAGGTTCCCATCAGCCCCAGCAGCAGACCCTCAACTGTCGTTTTATGCTAATTTTTTTCTTGTTGCTTTTACAAAGGGATGGATTTTCAGATGTCCTTACTCCATCGTTTTCACTGATGTCACCTAAAACAAGGTTTTAAATCTCTTAAGTCTCAGGGACCACGGGCTAGTTAAATACTTAATTATGGGAAATAATTAGGGAAAAGAAATAAGAAGAGAAACCGTAATTCTTATCGAGGCTCTCCAAGATAAAGAAGGTGAAGGAAGCAAAGGTTTTTCTGTATTTGGTCCTCTCAGAATCAAGGTTAAAGTAGCAGTCTGTGACACTTCTTTTGTGAATTCAGGGTAAGCACAGACATTGTGTTACTGACTTCAAAGAGCTGAGTTCAAATTCCAACTTTGCTTTTTAATAGCGTGGTGACCTAGGACATTATAGAACCTCTCTGTACCACAGTTTCCTCATGTTAAAATGAGGTAATAGGCCAAGCTCAGTGGCTCATGCCTATAATCCCAGGACTTTGGGAACCCGAGTAGAGAGGATTACCAGAGCCCACGGGTTCAGGACCAGCCTGGGCAACTTGGCGAAACCTCATCTCTACAATAAATCAAAAAATTAGCCAGGTGTGGTCGTGTTTGCCTGTAGTTCCACTACTTGGGAAGCTGAGGTGGAAGGATAGTCTGAGCCCAGCAGTTCGAGGCTGTAGTGGCTGTGAGCTGGCCACTGCATTCCAGCCTGGGTGACAAAGTGAGACTCCAACTGCAAGCAAGCAAGCAAACAAACAAACAAAAAAAACCAAAACCAAAACCAAAACAAAATCATTGTGAATCTGTGCCTCCTGACCTGCAAACACTAGTCTTATGGTGGCAAAAAGCAGTAAATGAAGACACCATTTAAAATTGCGGGAACAAAATTTTTTTAATCTCCCAAATTGAAACTATTAAAAAGACTTCTCATTCAGGCATGGTGGCTCAAAACTGTAATTCCAGCTACTCATGAGGCTGAAGTGGGAGGTTCCATTGAGCCCTGGAATTTGAAATCATCCTGGGCAACATAGCAAGACCATGGTCTCAAGATAAATAAGAGGACTCATAAAACCCAGTACGGGAGGATACAAGAAGCAGGCACCCCTCTCTCTTTTGTACTCCCTAGAGGGAAACTGCATAATTAGGCAAACCCATGATCCACCAATAACACTTCTAGAAATTTATCCCAAGGGGGAAAAAATGAAAGATGTACAGATATTTCTTGCAGTCATTCTTTGAAATGATGTAAACATTCAACAATGAGAGAATAACAAATATAGATACACAATGGGACCTTAGTAAGCACTTAAGAATTAGGGCGTGACTGGGCACAGTGACTCAGTCTGTAATCTCAGTACTTTGGGAGCCCAAGATGAGAGGAATGCCTGAGTGCAGAGGTTCAAGACCAGCCTGGAAAACATAGGGAGACCTCATCTCTATAATAAGTGAAAAAAAGTAACTGGACATGGTGGTGCATTCCTGTAACTCCAGCTACTTGGAAGACTGAGAAAGAAGAAATCTGAGTTCAGCAGGTCGGGGCTTCAGTGGCTGTGAACCTGCCACTGCACCCCAGCATGGATGACAGAGTGAGACTCCAACTGAAAGAAAAATAAAATAAAATAAAATTGGGTAATAATAATATCTACCACATAAAGTTATTATGAGCATTAAATGTGAAATGCTGATCACAGCTGCCTGGGAGTCCAATGGATATTAGCTCTAATAATAATAATTATTTTTATAATGTTTTGCAAAAGTACACTAATGATTCTTGAGTTAGCAGAAAAACGGATTTTTCTTTCTTGTTTGCTGTTTCTTTTCTTTCTTTCTTTTCTGTTTGCTTTAAAGTATTGAAAAAATATTCCAGCATTTTGGAATAAAAATTTCTAACAAAAATGAATTTTCAATATTATTGATATGTAAGCAAAATGTTATTTATTTACTCAACAAATATTTGTGAAATACCTAGTAAGTTTCAGGCACTATGCCAGGCACAGGAATGACAATGACAATAAGGGTGTTTCCTGCCCTCAGTGAGCTGACAGTACGAGACTGACAGTGAGCTTGTGATTCTGTGCACTGTGACAGAGACTTTGGTGTGACACAGGAGACCAGCGGGAGTGTGTGAGGGGACGGTGCCTTCACCTGAACCTTCTCTTTGATTTATCCCTTTTTCTTTGGCTCTAAAGCCGAGGAATTGCTATTTTTTTTCTTAAATGTGTAGATTGAACCATGAATCTTTAAAAAATGTGTAAAGATGAAAGACAGGCACTTTGAATTTTGGACGACACTAGAGATAGTGTTTCCTACAAAGCAAGGGCTTCCTCTCAGCGTAGTCACTTCTAGGGGTTTTACCTGAAAAATTCTTTGGCATATTTTTTCTTTGCTATCCACAGTTCTTTCTTTTGTTCCCCCCTTTCTCTTCTCCACTTCCTCTTCTAGAGACCTTGGTAGTCCTCAAAGGAAGAGTGCTTTTTGGATTCTAAGAGTGATATATAGGTAAAGTCAGAAAACATTTTTTTAACATACAAGTTTCACACCCCAAAAAACCTGATTATAGACCTTTTATGCAGTTCCATGCATATTGAAAATGCAGATAATTTTTAATTTTATTGCATTTTTCAGAATTATCACTTCCAGCCCTATAACAACAGTTGAAGATACATATGTGTTTACATTGCCAGCATTAAAATATTTGTAAGTATTACATTGATCTCATGAGTCATGAGATAATTTCTGCTCTTCTTTTTTACTTTTATCAAAGATTTGTATTTTGCGTATTGGCTTAAAAAGTCACAATTTAAATTTTAACTGTGTCATTGAAAATAGTTATTGGCAAAGAAAATAATTTTAAAAGGATGTATGTTGACTGAGTGTGGTGCCTTTTGCCTGTAATCCCAATACTCTGGGATGCCAAGATGGGAGGATTGCTTGAGGCCAGGAGATCATGGCTAAGGTGGGAGGATCACTTGAGCACAGGAGCTGGAGGCTACATTGAGCTGGGATGTGCCACTGCCCTCCAGCCTAGGGCATATAGTGAGATCCCGATTCAAGAGAGAGGGGGAAGGGGGAGGGGGGAAGGGAGAGAGAGAGAGAGAGAGAGAGAGAGAGAGAGAGAGAGAGAGAGAGAGAGAGTTAGAATTGAAGCAATATGAAAACGGGATGCAAGATATTGGTAAAAGAGGGTATACCTTCTACTAGTTAATATCATGACTTTTTAATGCAAATCTACTTAAATCTCTTTAATAGGAGCTCTCTGGAATTATCTCCTATGGCAAACAAACTCTTGGCTTGTTTTATAGAGAAGCCCAAATTGAAGTAATTACATGTCCTCGAAATATATTTTTAAGTACATAATCTTTGTACTGGGATTCACATAATGAATGCTTTCATTGGGCTTTCTCCTTCAGAAATGTGGGAGCCACACAAGTCCCAAATGACAACGGTTGAGAACTTGCTAGGATGACGCTGGAATTGGAAAAACTGTAAGTTATTTCTTTATTAGATTTATTTTCTCTTAATTTTTAAAGGTTTGTTTTACTATTTGCTTGTCAGGTTAATTGAGGTATAATTTTTATGTCATAAAATTTGCCCTTTCTGAGGTGTACAGTTTGATGAGTTTTGACAAGTGTAGTTATGTAGCAACCACCACATTCCTGATATAGAACATTTCCATCACCTCAAAAGGACCCTTCAAGTCCCTTTGTCATCAGTCCCCTCTCCCTGACACTGGCCCCTGGCAATCATGAGTCTGTTTTCCCTTCCTATAATTTTGCCTTTTCAAGAATGTCTTCTGAATGAAGTCATGTAATGTGTAGCCTTTTGTGTCTGACTTCTTTCAGTTAATGTACATTTTTTAGATTATGCTATTATTCATGCTATTGCTTCTATTGGTATAGTTAAGTCTTCTTTTTTTTTGAGTTGGAGTCTCACTCTGTCATCCAGACTGGAGTGCAGTGGCCACTCTGGCCACAGCAGCCTCGACCTGCTGGGCTCCGGCGATCCTTCCCTCAGCCTTCTGAGTAGCCGGAATTACAGGTGTGCACTACCATGCCCGGCTGATTTTTGATTTATTGTAGAGATGAGGTCTCGCCAATTTGCCCAGGCGGGTCTCGAACCCGCGAGCTCAGGCAATCCACTCACCTCAGCCTCCCAAAGGCATGGGATTACAGGCTGAGCCACCAAACCTGGCTTAGTTAAGTCTTCTTATCTGCAGGTTCCCTATCCACAGATTCAGCCAGCCACAGATGGAGAATATTCAGAAAAAAATACAATAATAAAAATACAATTTTAAACTACAATGTAACAACTTTGTGCATGACACTTATTTTAAGTAATCTGGAAATGCTTTGAATTATGCCAGTGGTTATATGCAAATATTATGCCTTTTTATACAAGGGATTTCAGCGGCTGCAGATTGTGTTGTGTGGAGGTGGAGGGGAAGGTGCTAGAACTAGTTCCTTGTAGAGGACAGCTGTAGCTCATTCCTTTTTGTTATGGAGTAGTATTCCAGTTGTGCGGATATACACAGTTGTCCACTCACCAGTTTATATACATTTGTTTCCAATTTGTTGTCAATTGTAAATAAAACTGCTGAAAATATTTATGTATTTTCATTTACTTGGGGTAAATACTTACGGTGGGATGGCTGCATCACACGCTAAGTGAATGGTTAACATTTTAGGAACTATAAATTGTTTTCTAAAGTGACTGAACCATTTTTTGTACCCACCAGCAATGTATGAGATTTTCTAGTGTTCCACGTCTTCAACAGAGTCCTATATTTCAATTTTTAAAATTGCATTGGCTGGGAATGGTGGCTCATGCCTATAATCCCAGCACTTTAGGTGACTGAGGTGAGAGGATTGCCTGAGCTCATGGGTTTGAGATCAGCCTGGGCACTTGGCAAGATGTAAATTCTACAATAAATCTGAAAATTAGCCAGGCATGGTGGTGTGTGCCTGTAGGTCCAGCGGCTTGGAAGGCTGAGTTGAAATGATCCCCTGGCAGGTTGAGGCTGCATTAGCCATCATTATGTCACTGCACTCCAGCCTAGGTAAGAATCATAATTCACTCAAAAAAAAAAAAAAGTTTGGAAACTGTTCTCAATGGAAGGAGACTAAAGAATTCTGAAGGCACAATGCAATGCCTGATGTTTGGATTATGAAATTCTTAAGGCCATCACATGACAGGGAGAATTGGAAAACTGTGTACAGTAGACAATGACATCACTGGGTTCTGTATGAAACCTAGCCATCTTGCTCTCCTGAACACTCAGCTCTATTTCCTCCATCAGAGTCCACCATCACTGTAGGGCCTCCCCTCACTTAATCATGGCCTGGACACGCAGAAAGCAGTGAGTTGTGGCAGCTCCGGGGCTCTTTTCATTGATCTTCCAGCTCCTGGAGTGCTGTCCTTCATTGCTTGGTGACCAATTACTCGAAAACCGGTGTGACATCTATTTATATGGTTTTTTTTTTTTGGTTGTTTTAGGAAGGAGGTTAAATTTGTCTCTCTTATTCAGTGTTGGCCAGAAGTCAATCATATCCTTCAAATTTGTTTTATTTGTATCCTGAATATAGCCAAAGATCAGGTATTGCTTGTGTCATTTTTTCATTTTATCTAAAACATTTCTGTCCTTTTTTGTGTTTGTCATGACATTGGCATTTTTTTTTTTGAGTTGGAGTCTCACTCTGTCACCCAGACTGCAGTGTAGTGGCCACTCCCAGCCACTGCAGCCTCAACCTGCTGGGCTCCGGCGATCCTTTTGCCTCAGCCTTCCAAGTAGCTGGAGCTACAAGCATGTGCTACCACGTCCAGCTAATTTTTTTATTTATTGTAGAGATGAGGTGTCGCCAAGTTGCCCAACAGGTCCTGAACTCGTGGGCTCAGGCAATCCACTCACGTCAGCCTCTCAAAGCACTGGGATTACAGGCTGAGCCACCGAGCCCGGCTGACATTGGCATTTTTAAAGAATATGAAACAGTTGTCTAGTGAATTGTCCCAAAATCTGAATTTGTCTGTTTCCTCATGATTAGATTCAGGTTGAACATATTGGGGAAGAATCTTACATAGGTGGTGTATACATCGAATCTCATGACTTTAGATGGCCTAGAATGCTAAATTTCATCACTTATTAAGGTGGCATCTTATTTTACCCCACATTGGTTAAAATAAAATTTTATTTTTTATTTAATTTATTTCATTTATTTTTTTATTAATATTTTTTATTATGGTTTTGTGGGGTACAGTTAAGGGTTAGGTGTACAATTACGTTTCATTCAGGCACACTGTTGATAAGAGGTGTTGCCCCATTCCCAGACAGATACATGCTACTGTTATCCCATCCCCCCCAAGTTTCCCAGTACCGGCAGTCATTTTCTTATAGTATTACATGGATGTTCAAGGTCCATTATATGAGTGAGAACATG
>NW_007038412.1:0-912 GCF_000164805.1 Carlito syrichta
CACAAATAATATTTTAAGAAAGAGAACTAATGGACAAATTATCAGGTAATAGCTGCATTCTGCTTAATTTTGAGCTTAAAAAGTCCTTTATCTGGTTGCTTAATGATGCCATCAGGTACCAAACTTCCTTTCATGGCTTTGCTCTTTAATTTTCTTCCCTCAACTGAAGGCAGAATCTTTCTCTGGTTGTGGGTTTGCTGCCAGGAACAATCAAGGCTATTGGCATTCTCATTTATGCCTTTAGTAGGCAGAGAGGCTTTTCTCTCAATTATAGCCAAAATCTCTTGACCTTCACTCATATTAGATAAGTGTGGATTACATTTCTCTTCTGAACCAATTACTGTTTCTAAATTGGTTTTAGTTTCAACTGTTCAGTTCCATCTACATCCTGTGTTTTTTTCAATAATGATAGTCATTACATGTAACTGTAATCTCGTATGATTTTACTCCCATGATGCATAGCATGGCGTCTGCTGCTCAGTAGGTACTCACCAAAATTTAACAAATGAGTGACTGAGTAAAATGAATGAACACATGAATGAGTAGAAGCAAAAATAAATGTACATCATAAATAATGATGGGTGCCATGGTTTGAATGTTTGTATCTCCTCCAATATTTATATTGAAACTTAATCCCCACGGCAATAAAATTGAGGTGATTGAGTCATGAGGCTGGAGCTCTCATGGGTGCAAATAGCAACCTTATCAAAGAGTTTAAAGGAAACATCCTAGGCCCTTTCCAATCACCACCACAAAGATGACACAAAAATCAAGGTGCCATCTTGCATTTAGTGAAAGCAGTCTCACCATAAAACTAATCTGCTGAAACCTAGATCACAAACATCCCAACCTTCACAACTGTGAGAAATACATTTTTATTTTGTATAAGTTACCCAGATTTGCGTATTTTTT
>NW_007038413.1:0-898 GCF_000164805.1 Carlito syrichta
ACTTAGAAAAAAAGCACGCTTTTAGGTTATGCTAGATAAACAAACAAAAAAATGGCATTGGTGATTAAAACCATCCTGATTAATTTATCATATGTATTTAACTTACCCATCTCTAATTATGACTTCCCTGAGATTTTTTTTAGAGCTTTGTTTTCCCACCTAGTAGATCAAGCAATAGGAGAAGAAAGAGCACTGTTTAGTCAATATCCTAAGACACATCCATCAACCACTTTACATAGGGCAGCTCTCTCATTTCTCAGAGCTTAAAAAAAGTGTTATTTTTAAGATTCCATTATTATTCATTTATTTATTAATTTACTTATTTATTTAGAGTTGGAGTCTCACTCTGTCACCCAGACTGGAGTGCAGTGGCCGCTCCCAGCCACCGCAGCCTCACCTGCTGGGCTCCGGCGATCCTTCTGCCTCAGCCTTCCAAGTAGCCGGAATTACAGGCATGCACTACCACACCCGGCTGATTTTTTGCTTTATTGTAGAGATGAGGTCTCATTGCCCAAGCGGGTCTCAAACCCGTGGGCTCAGGCAATCCACTCACCTCAGCCTCCCAAAGGCGCGGGATTACAGGCTGAGCCACCGAGCCTGGCTTAAGATTCCATTTTAAAAATAAAACAATGATATACGTAACCTCCGAAGGTAACAGATGTAGGAAATGACACAAAGAATGTCAGCCTTATCCTCTCTGGCATCTCCCATTAGAACAGCTTCTTCCTCAACTCCTTCCTCCCCTTAGCCTACCCTTCACAACACCATTCTAAAATCTGTTAGGGTAACTCATCTCCTCACTCCCTGACTAAGGAGGCTTCAAGAGCTCCTTCCAACTCAGACTTGGGGTGAACTCCTCAGACTGACACCAAGTCCTCCATGTCCAGTCCCTTCCTGC
>NW_007038414.1:0-1164 GCF_000164805.1 Carlito syrichta
TGGTTTACACGTGTCCGCAATCACAAAAAAAAAACTTCAGGGTTTCTTGCTAAGGGTTAAACACGAATTTGGGTTTTTGACGCATAATCTAGGGAAATGAAATTCTCATATACAGGTATCTGTACAGACTTTTCTAAGAAATAATAAGGATTCTGGGTGACATGTGTTCTCAATACCCAAAAAACTACATGACGTCTTACTAAGGTCCTAACATGCATCAGTGTTTTGACGGATGTATCTGGGAAAGGGAGTACTCATATACAGGCAAGTGCACGGCTGTTTCTAAAAATAAGGAATCTGGGTTATATGAGTCCTCATTCCTGAAACTCTACAGGGCATCTTGCTGACAGATAAAGAAGAATCAGGGAGTCGAGCCGTGAATGTGAGTAATATCAATCCTCACATAAAGGAAACTACATGGCCTCTTGCTAAGAAACAAGAAGAAATCTGTTTTCCATGCTTCCTCTATCAAAAAATCTCTATGCTCTCTTACTGAAGAATAAACAAGAATCAGGGTTTTGAAACAGGAATCTAGCGAAAGTGAATCCTCATAAACAGGACACTACACGGCCTCTGAATAAGGAAGAATAAAGAATCTTTGTTGTACGAGTCCTCTATCCATAAAACCCCCAGGGTGTCTTCTATGGGACAAACAATGAACAGGGCTTCGAGTTCCCCAAATGTTTCAGAGCAATTTAGCATGGAGATATTGCGAATTGGTCATTTCAGGACTCCATTAACATTCTGGTACCCTTGAAAGTTGTAAACTTATATCAAGCACTCCAAGTCCGTTCGGTTCCTCAGAAAGACTAAGGCCAGATTCCAGCACTAAAACAATCTTCTTGCCATATTTGAATGTAACTCTGGTTGACAAATGATTAGTATGTATTTTCAAATGTAACTAGGAATCATGGATTCCACGTCCCTAGGAAACTTCTGGGCATCTGTCATTTGTATACAGTGTTTGGAATCCACATCAACAGGGAAAATCAGGGCATCTTTTTTGAGAATGAAAAGAAAATCCAATACTAGGAGTTTTCATTAAACGGAATCTACAGGGCCTCTTGATAAGGTTTAATCATCAATCTGGGCTTTTGGGTCCCTACATTTCTCAGAGATACTTGCTCTGTGAATTTGCTAAATATGTCATTAAAGATCCATCGG
>NW_007038415.1:0-705 GCF_000164805.1 Carlito syrichta
CTGGCCTAAACCCATACACAGACCCCCCATGCATCCACTATGGAACTTACTTACCCAAGCTTATACGTTCCTGAATACCACAAGGCCAGAATTTACCCAGTCTTGCTGGTTATGTTATAACATCCAGCCCCCATATTATGAAGGAATTGCAGTAATGGGGAATCATACAACTGAGTGTAATTCCAGTCCTTGTAGATGGCAGCCGGCAACTCAGGGGCTCACTCTCCAATCGGTAACGGGCCAGGGACTATGCATAGGCCGCCCCCCACCAAAATTTCAGTCCCTATGCAATGCTACACTGCCTGTAACCAGCTCAGACTATTACCTGCTCCCTGGAGACGGCTGGTGGGCCTGTACCACAGGTTTAACTCCTTGCTTCCATGGACAGGTCCTAAGCCAAACCAGGGGGGGCTTTTGTGTGTTAGTCCAACTGCTCCCTAAAATCCTCTACCACACTGATGAAGACATACTCCACTGGTATAGCAACAGTACCCACCAGAGAAAAGAGGAGGGAGCCAGTTACCGCCATTTACCCTGGGCAGTCCTCTTTGGACTCAGACTGGCAGGAACAGGGACGGGTATAACCTCCCTAGCAGCACAGAGCCACCAATATGAGGGCCTCAGGGCTGCTATAGATCAAGACATTTGAAAGAATAGAGACCTCCATTTCTCATCTTCAAGAATTCCTTAACCTCCTTATCTGAA
>NW_007038416.1:0-1076 GCF_000164805.1 Carlito syrichta
AGCTTTTCTTCTTTTTATTTTTTAATAAAAGCATCCTTACTTGCAGGTGTATGTGTAAATGAATATATTTCAGTTGAACTATAATTCTTTTTGTGTTTTATTTTCAATTTATGCTGACTACTGCATACAGAAAAAATAAAGAATGGATTTGAAAGTAAACATGATTTGTCAAGTTTCCCTAATTTCTATTTTATCTAACTTCACTTATTTATTTTCAGGTAACTGGAAAATTTTTTTACTATAATTGACACGGAGGATCCCACCTAGTACTTCATGGTCAAAATGTCTTCTTTCTGATGATAGAAGCAATATTCTTATGTATATGACAGATAATTTCATAATTTAGAGATTTCATAGTATAATATTTTGAACCTCTTCAGGAAAAAATGCACATGGAAATAAATTTAAGCACATTAAATGATTTTTGGTTAAAATAGTTTGTAATGTATTCTATTTTTATACAACGTAAAACTACTTGAAATATTTTTAAAAATAATGTAATATTTTATGTGTTCCTTTGTTCCTTATTTTTTATGTTTATATTTTTTACTATTGCTCTAGTAAAGGTGGTCACCTTTTACTTATCTTCCTGTTATAGCATTCTTCAGTTTATTCCCCCTGTTAATCATTCTTCTAAAGTGTTAAATAGAAATTGAAAATCTCTCTTTCCTCTGTTTAAAACTTTGTAATGGTTTCCCATTGATTGAGTCTCAGATTTTGGTATGTAAGAGGATGACCTGAGTGTAGATACTTTAGCCTCATTCTAAGATTCTTACTCAGTTTTGTTCTGAAATGGGTTCATGAAGCTGCATGTGGATGTACTTCCCAGACATATGTCATAGGAGTCTTTTGGTGGTACTTTGAAAGATTTTGGAGACAAAGTGCTGCATGAAATAATAGAGCTTTAATATGCATTACACATAAAATGTAAAATGCATATTATGGTTCAGTTATATTAATTTCAGTTGTAATTCTTACATTTTTTCTAATTCCCTTCTAAGCCTGACATTCCCACCCTCCCAGCATGTGATGAGGCTCTTCTTTGCCTATGATGTCCTCTCAATCACTTTGCTCAC
>NW_007038417.1:0-422 GCF_000164805.1 Carlito syrichta
GGTCTTGCTTTTCCAGCTTGTTTAGGTGGCTTGTTAGGTTGTGAATTTCTGTTCCTTCCATTTTCTTCATGTGTGTTTGTAGGGATATAAATTCCCCTCTTACTACAGCTTTCAGGACATCCCAGAGATTTTGGTAAAGTGTTTCTTCATTTTCATTTGTTTCCAGGTATCTTTTGATCTCTGTTTTGATTCCATCATTGACCCAGGAGTTGTTTAGCATCATGCTGTTTAGTGTCCATGTCTTTGTGGGTTTTGGGGGGACTTTGTTGGTGTGAATGTTTATTTTTATTCCACTGTAGTCCGAGAAGGTACATGGTATAATTTCGGTCCTTTTAAATTTGCTTATGCTTGATTAATGGCCGAGTATGTGGTCGATCTTAGAATATGTTCCATGTGGTGATGAGTAGAATGTGTATTCTGTG
>NW_007038418.1:0-1446 GCF_000164805.1 Carlito syrichta
GAATTCTCCATTCTTTTTTCTCCAAGACTTATCTTTTTTCTATAAATAGAGATTATGTCTATTATTTTAATTAAGATAATGAACACTTTTGCAAGGGCAATTTAATTCCTCAAAGTAGCATATTTTCTAAGTTTCCAATACAGTGTTTTGTTTTGTTTTGTTTAGATGTCTGTATTAGTCAGGGCCCCTGAGAGAGAGAGAGAGAGATTTATTATGTAAATTGGCTACATGATTATGGAGGTTGAGAAATCCAACCCCAACCATTGCCATCTGCAAGCTGGAGAACCAGGAAAGTCAGTGTTGCAATTTAGTCCAAGTCTGAAAGCCTAAGAACCAGAAGAGCCAATTATGTAAGTCCCACAGACCCAACAACTATGACTTCGGATGTTAGAGACAGGAAGAGGCGAGAGCTGTGCCAGCTGAAGTGGGGGAGAGAGAGAGAGAGAGATAGAGAGATCATACTTTCTATGCCTTTTTGTTCTGTTTGGACCCTCAAAAAATTGGATGATGTGTGCCCATATTGGTGAGGAAGGATTTTCTTTACTCAGTCTACTTATTTGAATGTGAATCTCTTCTGAAAACTCCCTCACAGACACATTCAGAAATAATGTTTATCAGCTATCTGGGCATTCTTTCGCCCAGTTAAGCTCACATATAAAATTACCCATTCTACTATCAAAGTCTATGTCTCTCTAAAATATGCATAGTACACTCAATGTTGGCACAAAATTAATTTTTCCCACAGAGTTCTTCTAAGTGTTCTGGTTCTTCATTCTTCATTTCTTTGAGAATTTTGGTTGCAAAATTTGGTAAAAATGCCAGTGTCTTTCAAAGAGTTAAGATTTCAACAGAACTTAGGCTTCTCCACAGGGATTCAGGTCTGGATGCTCAGCTAGTTTGGAATCCCAGACTTTTTTTTTCCCTAGGATCACATAGCTCTTTACCCTTCAAAACCACAACAGTGAGGTTTTTATTCCTTTCTCTGAATGGTGCCTTAGCAACAGCCACACACTGAGAATTTGCCTGGTGTGGCTTCCTTAGAGAACAAATCCAAGATTTCCCTCAACACAGTTTGCTATCACAGTTAGACTAAAAGGCTAATGCCATTGCTTTGTGGTTCATGTGCATTTTAGCTCCTCTCATGCACAAAGTGAGAGGCTTAAAAGCTTTGTTGTTGTATAAGAAGTGCTTGTTGTAGTTTATAAATCTCTACCCATGCCTCTAGGTTTTTGTTTACCTCATAATATCTATGTTAATAGGTTGACCGGGTTCTTCTGCTTCTGTAACCCCTGCTGGCAGTGTGCAAGTGTTAAACAATAAGTCCCTTCCAAACTCCCCTCTATCTAAGTTGTGACAGGCAAGCCACCCTTATGGTGGGCTCTGTATTAATTCAACCTGCTTGTATGCCAGAGCTGACCTATATACAGTCGCGGTGACTATGTAAAA
>NW_007038419.1:0-714 GCF_000164805.1 Carlito syrichta
CTTTCTTTCTTTCTTTCTTTTTCCTTTCTTTTGTTATTTCTTTTCCTCTCTCTCTCTCTCTTTTGTTTGCTTAATAGACAGCCCTGGCTGCTCTCAAACCACCCAGCTATGGTCTTCCTCTCATTCTGGGCCTCTCAAACTGCTGTGATAACAGGATTTCCGTTTGGTTGACATCCTGGTCTTCCTGCCTGTTCTTAAACTCTGGGCCAGAGGAGACCTTCCTGCCAAGGCCTGCCCTCACCCTGGTATTTCTGGTTTTGCCTTGGTGTCTAGGTGAGGGCTTGCTATGGTGCCGACCCTGGTCTCAGATCCAGTCTCCGTCCATCTTCCCATCTCAGCCTCCCTGAGTGCCGAGGAGACAAGAGTGACTCAATGGACGGCCCTCCCATGACAGTTTAGAGTCACACCTTCCCTTTCCCTGAGACAGTCCTTGGGAGGAGCCCATGAGTCCACCCTGAGGATCAAGGCCAGTGGAAGACTGTGCGCCCTGGTGGAGACACCCCTGCACCAGGTGCTCCCCTGGGGCAGGCTCGGTCAGTGACTCAGGCTGCTCTCTCTGGAGTCCCAGTTAGTTAAAAGAGAGTGGGCATCGTGGTGGTGCCCCAAGAGGGTGTGAAGCCTGGGCACAGGGGTTCACGCCTATCACCCCCTGCTGTTTGGCAGGCTAATACATGAGGATGGGCTTGAGTCCATGGGTTCGAGACCAGCCCGGAC
>NW_007038420.1:0-877 GCF_000164805.1 Carlito syrichta
CCGCGGGATTACAGGCTGAGCCACCGAGCCCGGCTGCTAATTTTTGATTTATTGTAGAGATGAGGTCTCTCCAAGTTGCCCAGGCGGGTCTCGAACCCGCGGGCTCAGGCAATCCACTCACCTCAGCTTCCCAAAGGCGCGGGATTACAGGCTGAGCCACCAAGCCCGGCTGGTGTGACACTTTCATGGAGGAATAAAATGTATTAGCACTTGGAAATATATTAAATGTGAGGACAATTTTAAGTGTTACTGAGCTTCTCGCTAGCCTTATAATTTTTCAAGAGTCTGATACCACACGTTGCTTTTCATAAACTCTCTTCTCGCCTTACCAGCATAATGTTAGCAGAAGGCGTGTAGGTGAAGCTAGCCCCTGCATTTGAATCAACCGAAAGAGATATACCTGGCAAACTGCCAAAAGTTAGAAATTCAGTAGAAAGCTTAATCTGATGACTCCATCATGAAAATGAACAGGTAAGGAGTGTCTTATGTATTCTCGGCATCTGTCATTAGTAATGACAAAATGCTTTGAAAAATCCACAAGAAAATATAGTTAATTTATGAATGGAATTTATGAATGGAATACTCTTTTACTTTGACTAAGAATTATGGTAATTAGTTTTAAGTAGCATGGTGTGATAAAATCGATTATGAATATAAACCAATTCAAAATAAAATATTCATATGTGGAAAATAAAGTGATTAGACTTCCATTCCCAACTGCATTTCATACATAACGCTTTTTAATCATAAAAAGGTTGTAGGTTTAATCGACTCTTCAGTCATATCAAAAAAATAATTCTACTAGCTGATTTGTGATGATATTGAGGGTAAGGCTGCCTCACGGTATATATGCCCCATCATTTTGTGAAAGGTTATC
>NW_007038421.1:0-563 GCF_000164805.1 Carlito syrichta
ACTAAAGCACTGAAACCTTTGCATTCTTCTGCAGGAGCTGTCTCCCTGCCTGGCTTCCATGATGCTCTGTTCATGGCATTCTATTACCTGGATCATCTTCTGCTGTTACCCTGATGTAGTTCCTACTAAAAAATGTAGCATGTAGCAAGCAGGTAATTTTAAAATATTAATACTGATGTTGCCACATTGCTGAAAACTCTTAATAATGACTCCTGCCCCAATTAACATTAGGTCTTTATTAACTTAGCTTTCAAGTGTCTCTCTCTCTCTCTCTCTCTCTCTCTCCATCTCTTTCTCCTCTCACATTCTCTCTCTCTCTCTCTCTCTCTCTCTCTCTCTCCCTCTCTCTCTCTCTCTCTCTCTCTCCCCCGCCCCCTCTGTCTCTCTGCCTCTCTTGCCATAGCAGGGTTTTAGTCCTTTCAAAATCCCTGGCACCTCCAACCCAGACCCTGCTCATATGGTCAAACTTCTGATAGGCCTGCCCAACCCACCACCCTAGCCACCACTACTCCCATCCTTTTTTTTTTTTTTTTTTTTGAGATGGAGTCTCACTCTGACACCCA
>NW_007038422.1:0-1256 GCF_000164805.1 Carlito syrichta
GTTGATGTAATGTATCATATTATTTATTTGCATATGCTGAATCACTCTTGGTGAATGTCATTTGATTATGGTAAATAATCATTTTAATATGCTATTTTAAATTTGGTTTTTCTAATATTTTGTCTAATATCTACATTTATGAAAAAATATTGGCGCGTAGTTTTCTTTTTCGTTTTGTCCTTGTCTACTTTTAGTATCAGGGTGATCCTGGCCTCATAGAATGAGTTTGAAAAGATTTCAATATTAGTAACCATAACAGGGTGGTATTGGCATACAAATAGACCCATAGAAAAAAAAAGGAACAGGCTGGGCTCCGTGGCTCAGCCTGTAATTCCAGCACCTTGGGAACTCGAAGTGAGTGGATTACCTGAGCCAGAAGGTTTGAGACCAGCCTAGAAAACTTGGTGAGACCTCAGTTCTACAATAAAATAAAAAATTAGCCAGGCTAAAGCGCATGCCTATAGTTCCAGCTACTTGAATGGCAGAGGCAGAAGGATGACTGGAACCTAGCAGTTCGATGCTGGGGTGGCCGTGAGTGTGCCACTGAACTCCAGTCTGAGCTGCAGACTCCAACTGAAAAAATAAAATAAAAATGAAAAAGGAACAGAATAAAGAACACAGAAGTAAATGAATGACAGCAAATTGATTTTCAACGAAGACATTAAGAACACACATTGATGAAAGAAGAGTCTCTTCAATAAATAGTGCTACTGTAATAACTGGATATCCACATGCAGAAGAATACACCATATATATACACCAATATATCTTTTACCATATACAGAAATCAAATCTAAATGGATTAAAGATGTAAATAAAGGCCAGGAGCTGTGACTCCTGCCTATAATTTCAGCACTTTGGGAGACCGAGGTGAGTGGATTGCCCGAGCCCAAGGGTTCGAGACAAGGCTGGGCCACTTGACAAGACCTCATCTTACAATAAATCTAAAATTAGCCTGGTGTGTTAGTGTGTTCTGGCTACTTGGAAGGTTGAGGTGGAAAGATCGCCAGAGCCTAGCAGGTCAATGCTGGGGTTGCAGTGAGTGTGCCATTGCACTCCAGTCTGGGTGACAGAGTGATTGAAAATTCACCAATGTGTTTTATCTCTGTATTTTCTTCTTTCTTGTATAAGTGATGGTAACATTAAGATCATGTTAGATGTAAAAAATAAAATGAAAGACTTTCTTTATGTTCAATTTTTGACATTGTTGAAATAATACCAGAGTTATCTGTTACTTGATCCTTTAATATTGTGAA
>NW_007038423.1:0-804 GCF_000164805.1 Carlito syrichta
GTCTCAAGATGAACCTTTAATTCTCTAACTTTCATTAGTCCTTTAGTTTTGGCATGGGCCGAGGGTTTTGCAGTTGCCAAATGTTTAGTAAGTATTTTTAAAGGTAACCATGAATCACGGATTCCCTGTCCCTAGGATACTTGTGGGCATCAGTCTTTTTGTATACAGAGTTTTGGAATACACATTGACAGGGAAAATCAAGGCATCTTGCAGAGAACGAAAAGGGAATCCAGGTTCTTAGATTTCTCATTCGTCGAAGTCTACAGGGCCTCTCGATGAGGTTTAATCAGGAATCTGGGCTTCTAGGTTCCCATATTGTAAGGGTGTCTTGTGCAAGCTAACCAAGAATCTTGGATTCCAATTGCCCAGGAAACTTCAGGGGGTCTTTCAGTTGATATCCAAAAACTTGAATTCTACATCACCACGAAATATCTGGGTGTCTTGCTGAGAATAAAGCAGGAATCTGGGTAATGGAAGTCCTAATATAGAGGAAACTTCATGACTCTTGTGAAGGATGAATAAGGGATCTGGGCTACTTGGGACCTTAATACCGCAAATCTACAGTGCGTCTTGCTAAGGGCTAAACAAGATCAGGGTTTTGAGCACCCCTCATGTTTTATAGCTATTTGTTATGAGGATATTATGAATCAATAATTCCTGTACTCCAGCAACACTCTGGTACTCTTGATAGTTGTGAACGAGAACCTGGCACTACAAGTCCCTTTAGATATATGGAACCTCTGATCCAGATCCAGGACACCAGTAATTATCTCTGATTCTTTTAATATAAGCCATGATCTCAGT
>NW_007038424.1:0-904 GCF_000164805.1 Carlito syrichta
CCACAGATATGCCATTTAGCATTCCCCTTTCTCACATCCCACACACAATTTCCTTTGAGGGATTTAGCAGTAAATCATCTTTGGGTTTGTGCAGATCTGAGAACCATATCATCACTCCTAAGCCAGTATCTCACATCCTCTCTGGTCATTACTGTCAGTAGTTATTGGGAAGAGTGTGTGAAGTAAATTTATAAATAAGTTTTAAAGATGCACTCATGCAGATCTGATTCTTTGGAAGATGTTGCTGCAACCATTATTAATGTAATAAAGTTTGATTAATAATGTAACCACCATTGGCTGTTACAATTTCAAAAGCAACATCTATGATAAAAGTCAGGTATTCTAAAAAGGGACAAAAATTTAATAATTTTTATCAAAGGATATTTTCCCTTTTTGTTTATTTATATTTTTTTTCTGAGACCAAGTATCGTTGTTTCACCCAGGCTGGAGTGCAGTGGTGTAATCATAGCTCACTGCAGCTTCCCTTTCCTAGTCTCAAGTGATTCTCCTGCTTCAGCCTCCTGAGCTACTGGGACTAGAGGTCCCTCCACCACATTCAGCTATTTTTTTTTTATTTTTATTTTTTGTAGAGATGGGATCTCACTATGCTGTCCAGTCTCAAAATGCATTTTCCTATGTCCCTCTCTATTTTCCTGGGCATTATATGAATAGCATTTAACATTTATGTGACAATGGTGCCCAAGACTGCATTTAAAACCATTTGTTTATTGAAATACTAATGACAATGACAGTGAGATTCAGCCATGCTGATTTGAGGTGTTCCTATTTCAGAGATGGGGTGAAATGATCTGACCCTCCCTACCCCATACATGCATTCTCTCTGATGAAATTCCAACCTGTGGGAAGAAGATATTCTTGAAGTAGCATTACAGGTACCAAAAAG
>NW_007038425.1:0-730 GCF_000164805.1 Carlito syrichta
CGAGCCCGGCTTGGAGTGTGTTTTTAAACTCAATACAAAACACTTCCAGGGCTTTGTTTTCCTGGTGGTGGTGGAGGTAGCCCCCCAGGAAATGGGTCAGGTGGAACTTTGTCGGGTCAGGTGGAACTTTGTCGGGTTAGCCAGTCACTCTGCTCTGTAGAGTGTTGGAGCTCTGCTGTCCTAGAGTCAGAAGAGGAAGGCTGAGTGCTCCTATGCTGGGGAAAGGGGCAGTTCCTAGCCTCTCCTTCTAGCTTTCCCCTTCTTCCCTGCCCAAAGAAAGCTTTCATTATGGGTTAGACCTAGGGGAAGGTGTCATTGAGTCAGACACAGGGTAGCTGCATTGACCACATGGAGGGACAGTGGCAGAGCAACTTGCTAGCTGTGGATACTGTGGTTGGCTGTCTGTCACCCTGGCTTTCCCATGCATGTTAGATGGAGATGACAGGACTCATTGTGTGCTTGAGTAAGTAGAGCTAGAACTTACATTGTTAAAATAAATAGAACAAAAACATTATACAATGCTGTGTGTTATTACTAAGTATTTATTATTTTGTGCTTTTTTTTTTTTTTTTTTGATTTGGATTCCCACTCTGTCACCCAGACTGGAGTGCAGTAACTACTGCTGGCCACTGCAGGCTCAACCTGCTGGGCTCCAGCGAGCCTTCCACCTCAGCCTTCCAAGTAGCTGGAACTACAGGAGCACACTACCATGCCTGACTAATTTTTGATT
>NW_007038426.1:0-798 GCF_000164805.1 Carlito syrichta
CATCTTCGACAAAGCCTCCACCACCTACCACTGGGGAGAGGAGAACCTATTCAGTAAATGGTGCTGGGAAAACTGGCTGACCACATGCAGAAGATTGAAACAGGACCCCTATCTATCCCCATGCACAAAGGTTAACTCCAAATGGATCAGAGACCTAAATGTAAAACCTCAAACCATAAGAACCTTAGAAAATGAAGGACATACCCTCATGGAAATCAGAACTGGCCTCCAATTCCTGAACAAAACCCAAAACCCACAGGTCATAAGAGAGAAGATAGACCAGTGGGACCTTATTAAACTGACAAGCTTCTGCAAAGCCAAAGAAACCATCAAGAGAGCAGGGAGACAGCCTACAGACTGGGAAAAAGTATTTGCCAACACCAGGTCAGACAAAGGCTTAACATCTTTGATCTACAAGGAACTCAAACGTGCTGAAAAGAAAAAAACAAACAACCCCATTATAAAATGGGCAAAAGATATGAAGAGACACTTCACAAAGGAAAGCATCCGAGCAGCCAACAGACACATGAAGAAATGTTCAGCCTCACTAATCATCAGGGAGATGCAAATCAAAACCACACTGAGATACCACCTAACTCCAGTCAGAATGGCAATTATCAACAACAAAAAATAACAGCTGCTGGAGAGGGTGGTGGTGAAAAGGGAACACTTCTACATTGTTGGTGGGAGTGTAAACTAGTGCAACCTCTGTGGAAAGCAGTGTAGCGATTCCTAAAAGCTCTAAATACCAACCTCCCATATGACCCCGCAATCCCCCTACTGGGATATATCCTGAGA
>NW_007038427.1:0-898 GCF_000164805.1 Carlito syrichta
GGGGGAGAAGAAGAAGACAAAACTTCAATTAGCCCTCCCCCACCGTCTTTGTTACAAAAAAGCAAGGTTTTTTTTTCTTTTCAAAATCTTTGGACTATCACTTTGGCTAAATAAGTAAATTTTACAATAGCTGTGATTTTGTGTTATAACATGCTTTTAAAACTTTGGTACTTAAACACTTCAAGTTCTCGATTCAGTCTTGCTAGGGTGAGATAAAAACAAGCTCCAGGAACCACACCAACCCCACCCCCTTCTGAATTGCCTAAAGCCAGGTAAATTAATTTCACTAACAGCACTGCCAAATTGCTAACAAACTCTAAGATCTCCTTGTAGACACAATGATTACCATCTAACATAGTATAAATGGCAAAATAGCCAGGGCTTCACCCTCTAACATATCAATTGTTGCAAAAGTATATCAGACCTATTATAAAAACAAAAGAAACTGTTTTCTCTTGCCAATGTTTACCTGTTGTAAATTCTCAATTTAAGCTGCAACCTAACTACATGTCTCTAATGTTAAAATACAACCGTAGATAATTTACAAAGGAATATTTCAATTTATGTTAAAAAATTAGAAGCTTTGGCTAAACATACATATAATGTACAGGACTACTTTCCCTTTTTCAAAATTGCTTTTGGGACAATAGCCTTTCTCATCATTATTTGCTTAATAATTTTTGCCCGTGCTCTCACTTAATGTTTTATTAGATCCAAATAATATTCAGTTAAGGTCCTACCGTTTCCTATTCATGCCCTTGGAAATAAATAGGTAGAGACATCTCTACAGCCCCATCTCCACAGGAAGTAGATACATAAAAATGATTTTCACCCTGTTTCCAGGATCATAAGAATATTTCCAAAAGCAGGAGTGGGGAATTAAAGGTACCTATAGAAA
>NW_007038429.1:0-578 GCF_000164805.1 Carlito syrichta
TAACCTGCTGACCAGCGAGCTGACTTAGCTAGGTGACTTACTTATCTAGTCAATTGGCTAGCCAGCTGACTTAACTAGCTAGCTATGCTGCTAAGCATCTGGATAGCCAGCTGAATTAATGAACTGACTTAACTAGCTAGCCTGCTGACTAAACTAACTAACATTACTAGCCAGCTACCTAGCTAGCCAACTGATTTAACTAGTTGATTTAACTAGCTAACTAACTACCTGGCTAGCTATCATGTAGCTAGCTGACTTAAGGAGCTGACTTAACTAGCTAACTAACTGACATATCTAGCTGACTTAACTAGCTAGCTAGCTAGCTAACCAGATGACTTAAGCAGCTGAAATAACTAGCAAGCCAGCTGGCTACACATTTGACGTTACTAGCTTTTTAACTAGCTAGCCAGCTTGCTAGACAACTGATTTAAGGAGCTGACTTAACTAGCTAGCCAGCTGGTTAGCCAGCTGAATAAACTAGCTGACTTAGCTAGCTGGCCCACTGGCTAGCCAAAAGCTGACTTAATTGCCTAGCTAACTAGCTAGCCAGTAGCCAGCCAGCAGACTTAACTAGCTGA
>NW_007038430.1:0-921 GCF_000164805.1 Carlito syrichta
CAATTCCCCACTAACTAGTTTACTGACTTATTAAAGCACACCAGCCTCACCGTTGAAATTCAAATCTATGCATTACATTACAAAAATTACAAGTTACTACATTCCCTGAACATTCTGGATGGCTCACAGAAGCTATCAAAATCAGGAGTGTTGCATTCATGAATGCCATTGATCCAGTGTAACCTACTTTTTAAAGATATACGGGATAAATTTATTTTGAATCTTGATACACTGCACATAGTCCATTATAATGGAATTCACAATGTGAAATCGTTCATATGTTCTCATGTTTAACAGAAATTTTACTTTTGTTATTTTTAATTCAACTGTTTTTATAAAAAAATCTGGGAATCTTGTATAGTACCAACAGATTTTAACAGTGTTTGTGTAAACACTTTAGGGTGCTGCAAGGAATTTCCAAGAACTTAACCACATGCCTGAATTGTACATGTTTCCCTAAAAAATATGTAACACAAGCCAGGCTCGGTGGCTCAGCCTGTAATCCCGTGCCTTTGGGAGAATGAGGTGAATGGATTGCCTGAGCCCGCGGGTTCGAGACCCGTCTGGGCAACTTGGTGAAACCTCATCTCTACAATAAATCAAAATGAGCCAGGCGTGGTAGCGCGCGCCTGTAGTTCCAGGTACTTGGAAGGCTGAGGTGGAAGGATCGCTGGAGCACAGCAGGTCGAGGCTGAGGTGGCCGGGAGCCACCACTACACTCCAGTCTGGGCGACAGAGTGAGACTCCAACTCAAAAAACAAACAAAAATATGTAACATCACTAACATGGCTCCTCTGGTACAATCCTATTCTTAAAGGACAAGAAAACCAAAATGTCTTCTTCCTCTTCTCTAGGCCTTAAGCAAGACCATTAAGCTATTCTTTTCATTATGAGAACTCAGACAACTATGTTCCTCTAAGG
>NW_007038431.1:0-835 GCF_000164805.1 Carlito syrichta
TCTACAATAAATCAAAAACGAAGTCAGGCATGGTGGTGCATGCCTGTAGTTCCAGTTACTTGGAAGGCTGAGGCAGAAGTATCACTTGTTGTGCCCAGCAGGTCAAGGCTGTGGCAGCTGTGAGTGTGCCACAGCCCTCCAGTATGGGTGATAGAGTGATCATCAATTCAAATAAAAATAAACAAATACATAAATATGAAATGGTTGTTAATAAAAATTAAGAATATAAATATTTTGAATACAATCTCTATAACAGAAGCTATTGGAAAAGTGACTTAATTGCTAACATTGAAGAAGACACAAATGGTTTCACAATATTAAAGGATCAAGTAACAGATAACTCTGGTATTATTTCAACTATGTCAAAAATTGAACATAAAGAAAGTCTTCCATTTTATTTTTTACATCTAGCATGATCTTAATGTTACCATCACTTATACAAGAAAGAAGAAAATACAGAGATAAAACACATTGGTGAATTTTCAATCACTCTGTCACCCAGACTGGAGTGCAATGGCACACTCACTGCAACCCCAGCATTGACCTGCTAGGCTCTGGCGATCTTTCCACCTCAACCTTCCAAGTAGCCAGAACACACTAACACACCAGGCTAATTTTAGATTTATTGTAAGATGAGGTCTTGTCAAGTGGCCCAGCCTTGTCTCGAACCCTTGGGCTCGGGCAATCCACTCACCTCCCAAAGTGCTGAAATTATAGGCAGGAGTCACAGCTCCTGGCCTTTATTTACATCTTTAATCCATTTAGATTTGATTTTTGTATATGGTAAAAGATATATTGGTGTATATATATGGTGTATTCTTCTGCGTGTGGATAT
>NW_007038432.1:0-835 GCF_000164805.1 Carlito syrichta
AATTTTAGCATTCTAGTTTCTACCACTTCTACGATGAGTTTTGACATCTTTCTTCACCCTCTGGGATAGAATTTTCATCAAGCAAGTCAAAACTTGCCAGATGCTCTGTGTTCCAATGACTAAGGCTCCAGCAGATGGCCAGATTAAGCCCCTGTCACTACTATATCTTGATTCTATTCCAGTTTTGTAATATATATCAAGAACATATCATCTGCTTTCTCTCTGAGGCCAGTCCAATATCATTTTTGACTCTTTTATTCATTTGTAAGCAGGTTAATATACATTTTGTGGATTTCCTTAAAGGTGCACCTTCTTGGCAATAGCACTGTTATGCCTTTCTTTCTATAAAATTTTAATTATTTTTCATTTATTTGGTGCATGAGATAAACTATTTCATGATATAGCCACTTAAGCCTTGGTACTGCTCTAGATTATACATATGTATACATGTGGCAATGTGTATTCCTTTATTGACCCAAGTGCTTTACATTTGTATTGGTATTTGAATTTCTAAGTGATACTTTCGGTCTTCTAATTATTTTCTCATGTGAATCCCTGAGAAGTTCCTTCATTCTTATTTTTCTTTTCATGTCCTACCTGTTCTCCTTCAAATAAATCAGCATCATGGCTTTATCTGGGAGTTTATTTTGCTTTCTCTACATTTTCAGTGGACAGCCCTCTTAAAAAATCCAACTAAAGCCGGGCTCGGTGGCTCAGCCTGTAATCCCGCGCCTTTGGGAGGCTGAGGTGAGTGGATTGCCTGAGTCCGCGGGTTCGAGACCCGCCTGGGGCAGTGAGACCTCATCTCTACAATAAATCAAAAAATCAGCCGGGC
>NW_007038433.1:0-796 GCF_000164805.1 Carlito syrichta
GAGGTTGGGGTGGACCTGAGAAGCAGGTGAAGCCCAGGGGCCTGGGATCCCTGAAAGACAAAGACTAATCACAGGACTGTAGAACTCTTTCTCTCTCCAAACGGTCCCACTGTGTTAAAAGCCTATTTACTGCAGGTCATTTTACCTAGTACATCAGGTCATATTTTCACCAGAATGTGGCAAGGCATACTAAAAGACATTAAGCATAATTTGGAGAGACGGAACAACATAAAACCAGAATTAGCTATGACAAGAATGTTGGAATTATACCTGATTTAAAAAAAAAAATCTATGATCAATATGCTAAGGGCATTAATGGGAATAATAGATAACTTGCAAGTATAGGTCAATAATGTAAACAGAGATGAAAATTCTAAGAAAGAATCACAGAGTTGTTGCAGATAAAAACAACTAACAGAAATGATGAATATCTTTGATGGACTCATTAGCAAACTGAACATGTCTGAAGAAAGAATATCTGAGCTTGTGAATATGACAATAGAAACTTCCAAAATAGTAAAGGGAAGAGAAAAAGAACTACAGAAATCAGAATGAGGGAACAGTATTAGAAAAGGAATAAGTGAAGGTAAAATAAAAACTTTTATTTTTGTTCTTAATTGATCTGACAGATAATTTACTCAAAGTAATAAGAGTAATAATGAATTAGATTGTGCATACTTATGTGGAAATAACATGAGTGATATTAAGGATACAAGGGACAGGAAGGAGGAATTGGAATTATTTTGATATCATAAAATTTGTTGACTATGCACAAAATAGTAAAGTGTTGTCTTAA
>NW_007038434.1:0-658 GCF_000164805.1 Carlito syrichta
AGGTTGCAAGTAGAGAGGAGATCGGAGGGCAGTGGGAGGCTGGAAGAGAGGGAGTCCCTGGGTCTGTTCCGTCCAAACACTGTTGAAGCAAGAGACAGATCCGTGGGACTGCCAAACGCGCTGCCAAAAAAATTCTTAAACTAATAAATTAATCTTAACTTACCATAACTTTTCACTGCATAGACTTTCTAAAATTTTTTACTTTTTGAAATAACATAGCTTAAAGTGCAAACACGTTGCATAGCTATATGAAAATATTTTATTATTGACCAACATGTTTCGTGATACGTGCCTGTATTAGTATCTGCCTGCCATGTTCAGAGAAAAAAGACTGCTATGAGAGTGGACAATAGAAAACAGCTTCATGGTGGACTGGATATGGGTGCAAATTTTCCCCAATCCTTATTTATTTTATTTTTTTGAGTTGCAAACTCACTGTTGCCCAGGTTGTAGTGCATTGGTATGCTCATGGCTACTGTAGCCTTGACCTGCTGGATTCAGGCAATCCTTCCGCCTCAGCCTTCCAGGTAGCTGGAACCATAGGTGTGCGCCAACACACCTGGCTAAATTTTTTGATTTATTGTAGAGACAAGGTCTTGCCAAGTTGCCCAGGCTGGTCTCAAACTCCTGGACTAAAGTAGTCCTCTCCCCTCATGCT
>NW_007038435.1:0-1052 GCF_000164805.1 Carlito syrichta
AACTGGTCAAGAAAATCAGGAAATTCTCTATCCTACCATATACTTGAGTTTCCTAAACATAAGGGAAAAATCAATGTGGCATACCTAATTAGTTTGGCAGGAGACAGCAAGAAGAAAATGTTCTGCTGCATATGTTCCAAATTCATTAAAATTAAAAACGGAAACATTGTGATTTTTTAAAAAATTGGCTAGATTTCTGCTCTGCAAACATTCCAACTTTGCCACATTCAAAGATCAGATCTTCAGCTGTTACTGATTCATTCTCACAGAATTTTGAAAGTTATTCCTCTTAAGATGAAAAATACATCGTCTCATTTTTATAACTTATGGAGATTATTAATTTACATTGTTATTACCAGTTTTTTGTTGTTGTTGTTAGACAGGGCTGAACTGACCATCAATTGTCAATATAAAAATGAGTATTCCCTTAGGCCATGTTTTTGTTAGGGTTAATGTCACCCTATGAAACTAAATAATTTATCAATATCTATACAATTTCAGTATTAATCATAAAGAAGTAGTTATTTCAGGTTAATAACGAAGTAATCATTTCAGCTGAAAATCACAAATTCAACCAATATTTTTCCTAGAAATAATTTTGAGCCTCAGAGTAAATATTGAGAACCTTGATTAAAATAATCAATATATCATTTTAAAATATTATATTTTTAATAATGTGAATTAATGAGAAACAAGTTGGGAAACAGAATGGATTTCAAAGGTTTAAACATCCAAACACAGTATTTTCATTCACTGTTTTTAAAACTGAAAAATGTTCCGAACTCTTTTCTGAAGAAAAAAATAATTCTCATTTGGTACAAATGTTAAATTTGATAGATAATTGCGCTTAAATATATTCATGTAGGTGAACTACTTAGGTTTATAGTTCTTACAAAAAAAACTATGGAAACGAGAGAAAATGATAAAACTGCCAAACTAGTAATACACTTAAAACACTAATCCCATTTGAAAGATAATGTTATTTTCCAAAACTAATAGCTGCTGTTTTGTTTAGAGAGGAGCTTCGGGTCTGATTCTACATTTAATTTTTT
>NW_007038436.1:0-685 GCF_000164805.1 Carlito syrichta
ACACTGATCCTCAAGTATCAGTTATCTAAGGATGATATTCTTGTGGATTCTCAACAAGTTTAAATTTATGCAGAATAAAACATTCTACATTTATGTGAGACATAAACTAGTTTCAATTGGCAAGCAATATTATAGTATGTAAAAGGAAAAGGAGTTATCATTGGTGTAGTATACACTTAATTATCAATCCCTTCATAATGAACATTTCTATACCCAACCCTGAATTGTAATCATCTTTAAAGTAAGAAAAAATAAAAAATAGTGTAAAATAATAGTCAGGTGCACATTTTACAGCTTTCTTATATTTATTTATTTATTTATTATATGTGGGGTACAATTCAGAGTTAGATATACAAACATTGATTATGCAGTGTCCCTGGTTGATGACTTATGGTCTGCCCTCCATTTGCAGTATCCCTCCACTTCCAATCTAACCCCTCCCCCTAAAAAGATTTCCACTACCGCCAATCACTTTCCTATAGCACTATAATTGATCAAGTTCATTTCATCGGGGAGAAGATATGGAACTCTGTTCTTTGTTTCTGTGAGAAATCACTGAGAATGACCTACCTTATATCCATCACAAGTTCTGCAAAATCCATATATCTGTCTTTTTTTATGGCTGCATATTATTCCATTGTGTGTATATACCACATTTTATATTATCCATTCCAGGTCTGATGGG
>NW_007038437.1:0-787 GCF_000164805.1 Carlito syrichta
TTTTTTTGAGTTGGATTCTCACTCTGTCGCCCAGACTGGAGTGCAGTGGCCGCTTCCGGTCACTGCAGCCTCGACCTGCAGGTCTCCGTTGATCCTTCCGCCTCAGACTTCTGAGTAGCCGGAATTACAGGCATACGCTACCATGCCCAGCTGATTTTTTGATTTATTGTAGAGATGAGGTCTCGCTGCCCAGGTGGGTCTCGAACCCGGGGGCTCAGGCAATCCACTCACCTCAGCCTCCCAAAGGCACGGGATTACAGACTGAGCCACCAAGCCCGGCTTGATATCTTATACAAAGTAATGGCTCATATATCCTGTTCTCAATGTGTGCCACTGAGGATGTGACCTGATCTCTCAGTTTTTCTGTTTGAAAAGTTATAAATTGGGAATTGTGGTGATATTATGCATAAACTCTCTAGTAGGAGTACAGCACTTGTGGATAGTTTCTTTACTAATGTTAGTACCATTACCATCCTTGGTAACCTGAGAGGAACTCTGTGAGCTCTCACTGCTTGAGTCACAAGGAACAAGGTCCTGCCTTGGCAGGTCACACATTTGATAAGGGCAGATAGAAGATGCTCAAGCCTAGTTTGCTCACACCTAAATGAACCAATTGAAATTCATCTGTGTTTGAAAGCCCTTTCCATTATCCCTCTTACATGAATAAAAAAATTGAATACGGAGTATTACTATGTGAGTTTTTCTATATTCATTTCAGTAAATTAAGTATTAAGTAATTTTATTCCATGAATGGGACAGCAAGAAGAGTCATCCAATTCAGTGAATC
>NW_007038438.1:0-754 GCF_000164805.1 Carlito syrichta
TCTACCGGTTCCTGGGGTGGAGTTCAGCCCAGCTCAGCCTAGGGCATGCATGCCCACGCTCTCCCAGGTTACTCTGATGTCCGGACCCGGCTTTGCAACAAGCCCGACCTGACGTATCCCCTAAATCTTGCCCCAGGGAGCTGTCGGAGGCTTTCCATCACAAAGCCCCGCCTCGGCCTTCCCCTTGGCTGTCCCGGTCTGCCGTCACGGGTCCCAGCGACCCCCCTGCAGTCCAGTGTGTCCCTTCCGCTCGCCGGGTGATTGCCAACGTTGGCTAGAAACAGTCTCGTCGGCACTCTGTTGTCTGACATTTATTCCAGTCCCGTCTTTTTGCTTTGCCATCTTGTTTTGCAAAGGCAGGTATCTGAGCCTCGGAAATGCGTGAAACAACAAAGAGGTGCCAACTCAGTACGCTTTGACCACTTTTGACTGATGTTTTAAAGACTCTGTGGCCTCATGGTGGCCAGCATCAAGGGCATAGGCGCTGAAGAGCGCGGTTGTGGTTGCTTGACATGACGTGCTCAGCCAGGCAAAGTCGATCCCGGGTTTTGTAGGCCTCATGGCTCCAGGTACATAAAAACTTCAGTCAAAGCCGGGCTCGGTGGCTCAGCCTGTAATCCCGTGCCTTTGGGAGGCTGAGGTGAGTGGATTGCCTGAGCCCGCGGGTTCAGACCCGCCTGGGCAGCAGACCTCATCTCTACATAAATCAAAAATCAGCTGGGCGTGTAGCGCATGCCTGTAATTCCGGCTACTT
>NW_007038439.1:0-563 GCF_000164805.1 Carlito syrichta
AAATATGTTGTGAACATATTTTTAGGTCAAAACCTCCTTGACTGAAAATCAGAGACCTGCCCTTCCTCCTGTCTTTCTGTCAGACCCTGCATCCAACCCCCCAGCAGCAGAAGGACATTTGAAAGGCCAGCCAGGTCTTGTCACCACAGGGCTTCGAGTGGCCCCAGCGGCCTCCCTCCAGCTCAGAGCGAAAGCCGGAGGCCTCACCCTTCCCGTCCTCCTCCCTTCCCCTGGTGCACTCACGTCCCCTGAGCGGAGCCTCGTGGTGTTGCTCAGACGCGCCAGTGGGCTTTCCCTCCAGGGCTTTCCCTCCAGGGCTTTCCCTCCAGGGCTTTCTTGCTTGCTGCCTCTCCTGCCTGGCATGGTCTTCTACCGTGGTGCTTTGCTCCCTGGCTTCATTCCGTTCTTACCAAAGAAGAGGCCCTCCATCCTGCCTGCCCTGAAGCTCCAGTAAACCCCACGCTTCTGTGCCCTTTCTGTCTTAGCTTCCCCATGGAACAGCCCTCGCCCTAAATACACGTGTCCCCTTTAAATACTCTTTTTCCTTACTGTCTGCCTCACAG
>NW_007038440.1:0-756 GCF_000164805.1 Carlito syrichta
CCCAGCTGATTTTTTGATTTACTGTAGAGATGAGGTCTCGCTGCCCAGGCGGGTCTCGAACCCGCGGGCTCAGGCAGTCCTCTCACCTCAGCCTCCCAAAGGCGTGGGATTACAGGCTGCCTCAGCCTCTTGAGTAGCTGGGACTATAGGTGTGTGCCACCAAGCCCAGCTAATTTGTCTTACTATTATTTTTTGTAGAGACAAGGTCTCTCTATATTGCCTAGGCTAGTCTCGAACTCCTGGGCTCAAACAATCCTTTTTCCTCAGCCTCCCAAAGTGCTAGGATTACAGGCATGAGCTACCATGACCAACTTTTCTTCATTCTTTTAAATGTATTTCACTGTATAGATATATACTATTCATACCCTATTTGGTAACTTAAATAATTTTTGATTTTACATACAATTTATCAGTGAATATCCTTGCACAACTGTCTTTGTATATATGGAAGAGTATGACTGTATCAGTGCCCATTTTCTCACATACTAGCCGATAATGATTGTTACTAGTGTATTATTTTGAGTTTGTATTTCTTTTTTGGTGAGGTTGAACATTATTTCATTTTAAAAATCTGATTTTTTGTTTTTCTGCTTTTTAACATGATTCTTGCTGTCAGACATTTAAATAAATGATTGGATTGACAAACAGCATACCTTAAAAGGAAGTTTAAACTTTCTGCTAAGAGATTGTGTCTCACCATCCTCCCAACTAGCTACTCCTGTTCCTTCAAGTTCAGTTGAGGCATTATTTTCTCTA
>NW_007038441.1:0-669 GCF_000164805.1 Carlito syrichta
CATGCAAAGTTTTCAGAGTTACTTCATAAGTTCAAAAAACAAAACACTCAAACACTCACCGTATGTATAACACAAATGGCTATAACTAAAGCACATAATAATGTTTTATAAAATTTAGATAAAGTGATACAACATGAGTTATCTATTTCTGGCATAAGGAGTCAAATTTGTAATATAGCCCAGCATTTGAAAAATGTATGTAACCAATCACTGTAATCTCAAATCAATGTATGATTATTACTTTGGCATGTATATTTTGTTATATGTTTTAGAATATGTACAATACTTTAAATCTAGAAAGTTATGAAAAAGTATGTAATTAACCATTTCAATCTGAAATGAATTCATTATTACTTTGACTCGTATATTTTAAATAATATGTTTTAGAGTAAGTACAATGTTTTAAATCTAGAAAGCTATATTGCCTCATTTTAAAATCTTCAAAGAGCCAAGCTTCCATTTGAGGAAACAAATATAACCTATTACATTCGATATTGCTTACTATACACCAGGCATTGGTCAAAATGTGTTACATATGTTAACTTTTTTAACAGAATGAGGGAAATAATCTGTTTCAGCAGCAGCTAAATAATTTTAAAAACCAAGTATCTGGCAGGACTCGGTGGCTCAGCCTGTCAACCCAGCACTTTGGGAGGCCGAAGCGAGTGA
>NW_007038442.1:0-1352 GCF_000164805.1 Carlito syrichta
CTAATAAAGTGAAACAATCTCTCTAAGGATTTTATAAGTATTTTAATTCTGTTCATGCTTAACTCAAATGATCACTATTACAGCTGAAAACCAGACACACGATAGTCCGAGCAATCAATTAGAGACCAATAGTTACTCAACACAGTAGCCTCCCTCGGTACCTATGGAAGACGGTTCCAGGGCCCCTTGGATACGCAAACCTGCAGAGATGCTCGAGCCCCTCATATAAAATTGAGAAGTATTTGCAGAGAACCTACATGCATCCTCCTGTGTGCTGTACATCATGTCTAGATTACGTATAATACCTAATATAATGCAAATGCTATGTACATAGTTGATATGTTGTATTTTTATTTGGGTTATTTTTTTTCAAATATTTTTGATCTGCATTTTGTTGAATCCACAGATGTGGAGCTCCCCGATACAAGGGCTCACTGTAGGGCTTTCTTGACACTATTATTTTTAAGTAAGTACTTTTAACTCAACTGAGTAATAAAGTAAAAGATACATCATATTTTATAAATTATATCAGGAGAATAATTGTTATAGGTCGAGTAAATATTAGTTGATGTTTATTGATAATGGAAAATCAAAAAGAATAAACTTGTCACATATATCCCACTTTTTGTATTTAATGTTAATTTTTCAATTATTACTTTTTCATCCTTACAAAAGACAATAAAATAAAAGTTTTAAAGGAGAGTAAAATATTTTTTAAATTTCTTGAGTTATGTCTCTGGTTTCTTTAACCAACGGTCTGCTGTCTTAAAGCTGGGAAATAAATTATAAGTCAACAACAAATTAAAGATCAAATGCTTCACACTCACAATTCACAACATACAAAGATACCATCTAATAATTAGCTATTTGCATAATCCCTGAAGAACTGTAAACAAGGCAGAAGTTTACTTGCTAAATTTATCCTATCAATAATGTGAAAGTTTATTGGTACTTAAAAACATAGATTATCTAAGACCTTTTAAAAATTACAGTATGAATCTTCCAGTTCTTGTAGAGAGCAACAGCAGAAAAATGATATAAGCAATACCAACTTGTGTTTCTAAAAAACTGTCCAACTTGTATCACATCTGAAAGAAAAAATCACCTCTGGGCTTGGTGACTCAGCACCTTTGGGTGGCTGAGGTGAGTGGATTGTCTGAGCCCGTGGGTTCAAGACCTGCCTGGCCAACTTGGTGAGACTTCATCTCTACAATAAATCAAAATGAGCCGGGTGTGGTAGCACACCCCTGTAGTTCCAGCTACTTGGAAGGCTGAGGTGGAAGTATCGCCAGACCCAAACCAGGCCCAGGCTGCAGTAACCCATTTGTTTGTGCCTTCTTGGTTTTCTCTGA
>NW_007038443.1:0-778 GCF_000164805.1 Carlito syrichta
CCTCCTCAGACAGAGCTCGGCCATCGCTATCACTGGAACATCGCAAGGACTGGACAGTTTTACTGCATTGCACTCTCCCGCTGCTGCCGCAGCCCCTCCCCCCACCAGCGCTCCCGCCGCCACCGCCGCCGCCGCCGCCGCCGCCGCCGCCGCGGCCGCCGCGGCCTCTGGCACGGGTAACTCATCACAACCCGGCCGGAGGAGATCCACATCAAACCGCTTCAGGGAAGATCTGCTGGGATCGCTGCCACCGCTCCTGCGACGGAGACTGTCCTGCCCACCCGGCGCGGGGCTCCTGTTGCCTGCTCGGAGGCAGGCAGCCATCTTGTTCCTGTCCGGCCCCACCCCCTCTGGGGCGAGCAGATGAGATAGCACCACCTGCTGGCGATTCAAGGTAACAACACCGAAACGGGAGAGACAAGCTTCATAAAGACAGACTAAACTTCTGAACTGAGGTTATTCTGAACTGTCCTTCACAGCAGATCAGGGGAACTGACCCTAACTGCAAACTAATTTACCAGCTTGAAAAAAAAAACGAGAAATCAGACCTGAAAGGACATTGGACTTAAACGAAATGTCTCAGAGTGTGCTTCATTGATTCTATTAGTTTAATGACTTAATTTCTATTCCTACTGTATTGTTCCCTTTTTTCTCTTTTCCTTTTCCTTTTCTTCTCTTTTATTCTGTCTGTGACCCATGTCTTTGTATAGAGGACAGCACACTAATAAGTGGTTGGATAGCTGGTATGTTAGCATCACTATATGTTTTATTTTTTGTT
>NW_007038444.1:0-564 GCF_000164805.1 Carlito syrichta
CTCATGTGTTAGTGTTACGTTGGAGTTGTTGAAATGTATCAGACACCTACTCTGCACAATGAATGGTACCTGCTGTCAATCTCTCTCTTGTGGGGGCGGGGCTCCGGGTCCCTCGCCATTGCGGGGCTGCAGCGCCCTGGCGTGAGGACGGCGCGTCGCGTCCCGGCCGCGTGACCTGCTGGGTTGACGCGATCCTTCCTCAGAATCCTGCCTGCGAGCACCGAGGCGCAACGCGGTTCCGCCTCCCGGGCCGCGGCCTCCCACGGAGTGCTTCGGACTCCCGCGCTGCGGGAGCCCAGAGTGTGGCTCGCGGCCACTGGGACGACCGCGGAGCTGGGCCCCCCGCTGACGCGGAGCTGGGCCCCCCGCTGGCGGCGGAGCCGGGCCCCCCGCAGGCGGCGGAGCTGGGGCCCCCCTACCACGTCGAGGGAACGTGAGTCAGGCCGCTCTTGGACATGGACCCCTTAACCGTGAGTTCACAGACTCTTCTTTTCTTGTATTTTCTAACCTGTGTTGTGGCTTTTGCTGGAAGTGCAACTGCTGGATTATGCATGAGAGTATCCC
>NW_007038445.1:0-755 GCF_000164805.1 Carlito syrichta
CGACTTGAGCCTATACTACTAAATGAAGCCTACTCATTCTGTGTGCTGTTTTGGAATCTTAAAATAACGGTATACAAATAAAAGCTTAGAAGTCATCCTAGTCCACAACTTGCCTGCTAGGAAAAGATCCCTGACAGACATTTTCACTTTTTAATAGGCTCTAATTGACAGAGCATTTTTCCTTACAGACTCTTCTACAGATAAGTTCATGCTCTACCTTACAGTACAAACAGGAAGAAAAGAAAAGAAAGTGTTTTTTTTTTATTTAGAGAATTCTTTATTAGTTTCTGTAATCAAACCCATGTAGATAAGACCTTACATATTTAATACAGTGCATTACCTCTGTACAAATGAAAAAAAAATAAGTTTAATGTTTCTAGAACAATATGGCTGTTAATTTCTGTACTATGCCAACTCAACACAGTAAACTGGGATACTTTTTCCAAAGTTGACAGCACAGCTAAAGTTTCCAAAAATTCAAATTATGTATATGTGTGTATATATATATATAGACCAATAATAGCAGTATGTTATGCACCAATAGCAGCAATAGCTTTTCCAGGTTCTGCAGTCATCTGACAAAATTATAGAAACATCCAGCACACTCCATTTAAAACAAAGGGGGGGAGAAGGAAGGCTAAAAAAATCCCCCAAAATAGCAAAATTCTGTTACTGTTGTGGTACCTGGCACCATTTTTAAAAATTAGCTTCTGAATCATCTGGAAAGAAAACATTCTAGAATAACATCATTAAAA
>NW_007038446.1:0-943 GCF_000164805.1 Carlito syrichta
AAGGTCATGAAGAATTATCCCCTATCATTTCTTCAAGAGTTAATATTTTTACCTCATATATTTAGACCTTTGAATCACTTTGAGCTCATTTTTCTATGTGGTGTAAGGAAAGGGTACAATTTTATTCCTCCAAATGTGAGTAATCAATGGTCTAACACCATTTGTTTTATTTAATGATCTCAGTCCTTGTCAACAACCAATTGACCATAGAGGTGTGGATTTATTTTTGGACCTAGAAATTTATTTGCATTGATCTCTATGTGTACCTTTGTGCTAGCATCATGCAGTTCTCTCCTAATTTGCAGTCAGATTTGAAATTGAGAAATACGAGCCTCCAAGTTGGCTATTCTTTAGCATGACTAATTTGGCCACTTGGAATTCCTTAAAATTTCACATGAGTGTTAGCATTGGCTTACCCACTTCTACCAAAAGGATGTTGGGATTTTCATAAAAATCGCAATGATTTTGTAGATTGTTCTGTGTTGTGCTGCCATCTAAAAAACGATTACGTCTTCTACATGAACATAAGATGTCTCTACATTTATTTCGGCTGTCTTGAATTAATTTCAGCAACTTTTGTAATTTTCCACATCCAAATCTTACACTTTAGTTAAATAATCTTAAGTATAGTATTACTGTTTATTATTTTTTACACAGCATTGTCTTCTTAATTTTACTTTCATATTGCTTATAGCTAGTATATAGAAGTAAAATAGATTTTGGTGTATTGAAAAAGAAAAAGGAGCCGGGCTCGGTGGCTCAGCCTGTAATCCTGTGCCTTTGGGAGGCTGAGGTGAGTGGATTGCCTAAGCCCACGGGTTTGCAACCCGCCTGGGCAATTTGGTGAGACCTCATCTCTACAATAAATAAAAAATGAGCCGTGCATGGTAGCATGCACCTGTAGTTCCAGATACTTGGAATGCTGAGGAGGAAGAGTCACTGG
>NW_007038447.1:0-828 GCF_000164805.1 Carlito syrichta
CCATAGCAGCAGATTTATCTGCAGAAACCCTGCAGGCTAGGAGAGCTTGGAGCCCTATCTTCAAAGTCCTAAAGGATAAACAATTTCAACCAAGAATAACCTACCCAGCCAAGCTAAGCTTCATCAGTGAGGGAGAATTAAAATCTTTCCCAGATATCCAATCCCTAAGAACTTATGCAGCCACAAAACCATCTCTACATGAAACACTTAAGAAAGTACTAAACACAGAAGAAAAGGAAAAAAGAACAACGTTCTTCACAAGAGTACAGGGAAAAGAATAAAATATACACGAACCAACCCCAAAAGCAAAAGAAAGACAAAAAAAAAAAAAAAAAGAAAAAACCAAGTGGAAGAACAATAACTCAATAAGAACTCCATGATAGGGATGAACTCTCACATTTCAATAATTAGTCTGAATGTGAATGGACTAAACGCACCACTGAAAAGACATAGAATGACAAAATGGATAAAATATCACCAGGCAACAATATACTGCCTTCAAGAGACCCATCTCACTAGAAAGGACATACACAGACTCAAAGTAAGAGGATGGGAAACAAATTTTCAGGCGAATGGAACACAAAAGAAAGGAGGAGTCGCGATCCTAATTTCAGACAAAATACCATTTAAGCTATCAAAAATTAAAAAAGATACAGAGGGCCACTACATAATGATAAAAGGTTCACTCCATCAACAAGAAATATCTATCCTAAACATATATGCACCCAACATAGGCGCACCAACATTCATAAAGCAACTTCTAGGAAAACTAAAGAAAGACATTGATTCTAACACCATAATAACTGGGGGACTTTAATACACCACTCA
>NW_007038448.1:0-1030 GCF_000164805.1 Carlito syrichta
GGCATAAACGATGTAATTAGAGCTGCTTAAATAGCAAAGAAAGTGTGTCCCTCTGGTTATAGAAACACTCAGCTTTGCCTTTTAGGTGAGGTGTTCCCTGAACTCAGGGACGAAGGCCTTTTTGTCATTTGGGCCTGCTGCACATGGTCTTGACTCCATGGTCTAAGATAGCAACATCTGTGTGCCAGACAGTGGGATGGGGGGATAAGAAGAAGAAGGAGCAGAATGACCTGGGCAGCGCCTCCTGGGGATAGCTCCTGAAGGTCATCATATGGCAACCTTGATCATCTTCCCTTGACCAGAAATTAGACATGTACTTCTGGGAACCCCCATAGTATACGCCACCTCTGTTTGTGTCACACTGTGTCTGACATCTCTGTTCCTACTTCTCCAGACTTGAAGAAAAAACAGAATGACATAATTATAGCTTGGTATCATTTCAACCTTTCGGCACAATTTCTAGCACTCAGTAAAGCCTCAATAAATCCTGGACCAAGAATTAAATAAATATTTGGATTAGAAATGAATTCTGTTTCAGACATAGTTAATTCGTAAAAGTATTTATGGTTCTGCCAAGGGGCCGTCACCTAAAAATCTGTAAAATGGTAAAACTTTGTGTCTGATTTTTTCAGGGACTGAGGATTAGTGATAAGGACCACTGAAAAGAAAGGTTCTGATTCTCTAAACCACTCATTAAAGAGATGACAAGAGAGAGGGCAGCCTTCTTGGACAAGAGTTTCAAACACAGCAAAAGTGGGTAGAAACCCTGGGACCTCCTTGTCTTTCACAGTGGAGGCAAGGACCTCCTGCTAAGCCTCAGTTTTCTATTTGCAAATAGGAATGAGATACCTGTTCAACAAGGTTGTTCTAATAATTCAGTAAGTGTCTTATGTGTTTTCACAGTCCTTCATGAGCCCAGATTTGAGTGTCATTATTTTTTGGAGTAATCATCTGTGATGCTGATGATAATGATGCTTATGAAAAAAGATGAATAATAAGACAAAAAGTGACACACAAATAAATAGCTATG
>NW_007038449.1:0-960 GCF_000164805.1 Carlito syrichta
TCACAGACTCAAGTAAGAGGATGGGAAACAAATTTTCAGGCGAATGGAACACAAAAGAAAGGAGGAGTCGCGATCCTAATTTCAGACAAAATACCATTTAAGCTATCAAAAATTAAAAAAGATACAGAGGGCCACTACATAATGATAAAAGGTTCACTCCATCAACAAGAAATATCTATCCTAAACATATATGCACCCAACATAGGCGAACCAACATTCATAAAGCAACTTCTAGGAAAACTAAAGAAAGACATTGACTCTAACACCATAATAACTGGGGACTTTAATACACCACTCACAACCTTAGACAGATCATCAGGACAAAAAATCAGCAAGGAGATCCGGAACCTCAATGAGACTCTGGACCAAATGGACTTAATTGATACCTATAGAACACTCCATCCAAAGACCACAGAATACACATTCTACTCATCACCACATGGAACATATTCTAAGATCGACCACATAATTGGACACAAATCAAGTATAAGCAAATTTAAAAGGACTGAAATTCTGCCATGCACCTTTTCGGACCACAGTGGAATAAAAATAAACATTGACACCAACAAAGTCCCCCCAAAACCCACAAAGACATGGACACTAAACAGCATGATGCTAAATAACTCCTGGGTCAATGATGACATCAAAATAGAGATCAAAAGATACCTGGAAACAAATGAAAATAAAGAAACATCTTACCAAAATCTCTGGGATGCCTTAAAAGCTGTAATAAGAGGGGAATTTATATCCCTACAAACACACATGAGGAAAATGGAAGGAACAGAAATTGACAACCTAACAAGCCACCTAAAGAAGCTGGAAAAGCAAGACCACAAAAACCCTAATTTCAGCAGAAGAATACAGATCACCAAATAAAAAGCCCAAATCCAGGACATAGAAGACAAAAGATAATACAAAAATCAATGAAACCAAAAAGCTGGTTCTTCGAAAGGGTAAACA
>NW_007038450.1:0-660 GCF_000164805.1 Carlito syrichta
CTCATGCAGACCTTTCCCTGGGGAGCCATATATGCCCATCGTGACACACGTTGGAGGCATATTTTTTGTCACCATAAACTCTGTTGCCCAGGCTTGGGCATGGCAGCACAATTGGGACCTTGACCTGTGGGACTCAGTCAGTTCTCCAGCCTTGGCCCCCAAGCAGCCTGGACTCTGGGACCCAGCTCGCCTGACTCATCACCGAGATGAGTTCTGGCCACCTTGCCCAAGCTTTTCTCTGACACTGGGGCTCCATTTGATGGACCGAGATGGGAGGATTGCCTGAGCCTGGCAAGTAGAGTCCCTAGTGTCTGTGAGCATGCCACTGGATGCCGGCCTGTATGAAGAGGAATTCTGAATCAGAATAATAATCCAACCACCACCACCACCAAAACCGCAGGCCAGGCTCCGTGCCTCAGCCTGGCATTCTGGCATTCAGGCCCAGGCGAGTGGACAGCCTGAGACTGTAGGTTCAACACCAGCCCGGAACACAGGGTGAGACCTTGTCTCAGCAATCAAAAATAAATCCAAAGATTAGCCAGGTATTGGCATGCATGCCTGTCTTGGTGTAAGGTTCTCATTGCTGCGTCAGATGATCAGCCTGCCTGAGGCACATGTCTCACCTCTGAGAGGAGAGCCAGTAGGGACCTGACCAGGGAG
>NW_007038451.1:0-825 GCF_000164805.1 Carlito syrichta
CTGTCTCCGTTCACTATATTTTATGAAGTATTAGTATTTTAAATCCTACCTCAGACCCCGTAGACTAGGCACATGCCGGGTGCCTGGTGGTGATTGTGATTGTACAGTTATACAATGTTTTAAGCAGTGTTTGTACTTAGAACTTTGTTAAGCTTTTGTTTATCCCAATTGCCATGTTGGTTGCTTCTGCTTCTGCAATGGAGTGTAAATGTTAAGCAATAAGCCCCTTCCAGACATTACTTTGCTTAGATTATGGTAGACTCTGTGGTGCTGCCACTCTCCTGGTGGGCTCTGTGTTATTTCAAACCTCCTGCTCACATGTCAAAGTTAATTTATGCACAGTGACTATGTAAACCTATCTTATCAGGCATTCCACTCTGCCCGTTTAGCCATTTCCCGTCAATCACAGGCAACTGAGCTCAAACCTGCGCAAAACCAAATACAAACCAACCAATCTCAAGCACCCCTGTCCCTTGACATCACCGCGGACCTGGTTGGGAACTAACTATGCAAGGTCCACGGACTTTGGTTTCTATGTCATGACCTCTTCTGATTGGTTAATGTTGCAAAACCTAGGAAAAACCACTCACGCCCAGCCTCTCCCTCTGTACTTGTGCATAAAAACAGCTTGCTATACTGAATTGGCGCTCTCAAACTCAAGCCGCTGCGTCGGTTTCAGTTTGTGAGCCCAGACTTGAGCCTGAATAAACACCCTCGTGTGTTTGCATCGGAGCTGGCTCTTTGGTGGACTCTCGGATTTAAAATTTTGGGTTTAACAATAGAACATTCACCCAAAAAATGACATTCATCAACTGAATGCCAGTG
>NW_007038452.1:0-797 GCF_000164805.1 Carlito syrichta
CAGGAGGAATGACAGCACGCACACTCAGTGCCAGAACCTCACAGTGCAGCACACTTCTCACACAGCACTTTCCAAGGGAGACGGACATTCAAAACAAGCACCACCAAGGCAGTCAGCTCTTTTCCGTCAATGCGTTTGGCAGAGCAATTGTGTATCCTCCCACACAAAAATTTGAAAGGGAGAAACATTTCAGAATGCACCCAGGGAATTCACCAAGTAATGCCTTCTTGCTCCACTGTGGGGTTCCCATCGCCCCCTGGGTGGCAGCGTAGAGCTGCACATGGGCAAAGCGTGTCCCATGAGAGAACTCTTAGTTCAAACGGAGGCGCTCTGCACAGCCGAAGTCCAAATGAGAAGAAAACCGCGAGACTCAGACTCATGTGTTGCAGCATGCACCAAGTGAGAATAACATAGATAGCCCCTAAAGAGCGCTGCATATTTTGAAAAGCTCCTTCCCCGGGAAGATGCACATGCACAACAAGCCTCACAGAGGCCGTCTACGCTTATTCAGCAAGGCCAACGCGAGAGTGACTGCATTTCCTAGCCTAGAGAAACGCCAAGGGGTCAAACGTTTCAGGGCTCAAACAGAAGGCAAGCACTGCTTTTCTACAAGTGAGTGTGTAGCACTCATATCACTCAGTCTGACACCATTGACATGCTCATTCCTACATGTGAAGTATCGACATAACATGCTCGGCTATGCTCATTCAAGCCGTACCTTGAGATTCGTGTATTACACCGTACAGCACACAAGAATAAAACGACTGGAAAATACATCACAATGCAGTCAACATTTG
>NW_007038453.1:0-645 GCF_000164805.1 Carlito syrichta
TAGAATTATGTAGTTTAGTGTTTAGACATAAGGTTTTTTAGAAGACAAGTTTTTAGTAAGTTCATTATGAATTCATTATAAGTTCTAACACTTATATAGGAGTTATGTAGGTGATTTATAACACTGTTTTCACTGACTTAGGATAAAGATTATCTTTAAGGTTTTTACTTAATTCAATAGTTAAAACTCTAAGTTAACATTTATAAAGTGGGTTTTCACTGAACTCATAATATACTAATCAGACACTTTTATGATAACTTAGCTAAAGACAGAAAGCAACCCTGGCGGCCTGGGAAACATTACCAAAAGCTTCTTTTGAGTTTTCTTTAGAAACAAGCACTGCAGGATAAGAGAAAAGTAATGGAGACACCTGGACAAGAAAGGCGATTACAAGCTCTGAAGGTCATAAAGCCCCAGAAAGAAAACTACTGCTAAACTTTCTGGAGACAGTTCAAGGTCTGTAATTTGGGACTTTGGACTAAAACTATCATCTTTGGCCTTATGAATAAGACTCATTGTCTGAAGGTTTACAGGGTTCTTGGCTTGTTTGTTGCTAAGAACACTAGATGGTGGTAACTTGTAGAGGATATGAAGCAGGTGTCCGGGTATAATATTTTTCATCCTTTTGCCTATCCGTCTCTCCTT
>NW_007038454.1:0-805 GCF_000164805.1 Carlito syrichta
CGGCTTCTTCTCACATTTCCAATGTGATGAAGGGTGCCACCATTCATTCTACACTCAAGTTGAAACCACCTGTTATCCTTCAACATGCCAGGTTCCTTCATGTGCCACTTCAACTCCCCAATGTGTCCATTTTACCCCTAGGCATTTCTCCATGCTGCTTACTCCTTCCAATCACTATCAGGAACCCCTAACCAAACACCCCAATGGCCTGGATAACCACCACTTCCTCTCTCTGAACTCTCCACATCCATTTTTGTCTGTCCAGTCAGTTATACACTCAATCATATCAACACCAGCAGTGAGCTCTCTGATGACTTCCCAGAGATCTGGAGATGAAGACCCAACCAAGTCCTTCCCAAGGTGTGAGAGATCCTACAGGGTCTGGCCTCTCACCTTTCTCTGGGTTCCAGCTGCCCTGGCCTCTGCCAGTTCCTGGAGTATGCTCTACTTCTACCTGCCATCATATACCAACTCTCTCTGCAGCCCTCAGCTCCAAAGTTCCTTCCTCCAAGAAGCCTTTCCTGACTTCCCTAACCAGGACAAATTCAATCCTATCTTTCATTCCCTGAGTACTATACACCTTTCCTTCAGAGCAACTTAATATGTAGTCAGGTAATTATTCTAGTAATGTCTCAATTTCCATAAGGATGAGAATCAGGCCCTTTCATGCTCACCACTCCATACCTAGAACCAAGCACGCTACTGCTTGACTGAGAGAGTGCTACAGAAAGAGGAGGGCAAATGCTCCACTGGACCACTTGCCTTCATCAAAGATGACTCCAGTTCTATAAATGAAAAGTAAAAA
>NW_007038454.1:2997-3738 GCF_000164805.1 Carlito syrichta
GTTCACCGCAGCTCGCGCTGCACTGCTGGGCAACCGATCTCGCACTCAGAATACAGACCCCACCCTGGAGGACTCCGAGGGTCCCGAGCGAACGCCCGCTCCTCTTTCAGCCATGCAGAAAATGTTTGCCTCTTAAAATCACCAGCTCTTCTTGCCTGCAGTCTTCCCGCCCGCTGCAGTCCGTACCGTTCATGACCACTCCTGCTCAAAGCCCGCCCACGACTGCCCCCGCCGAAGGAGCTCACGTCCTTAGAGAATTTCAACCGTCTGTTATTTTCCTGTTCCACATCTAGCATAATTTTACATAATTCTGTCTACTGTCATCCTTCGCCACACAATGAGGTCCACCAGTGCATGTGCCACCGCAGTTTTCTTTGCTGTTGCATCCCGTCACCTGGTGTTTCATGGATATTGAGCGTTTGCCATGTGCTGCATATGCTACGATGATTGATACAAATATTTGTGGAGTAGATGAGTGAATCCTTTTCCTTGGCCCTTTCCACCTCCCATGGCAGTGCGTTGCTCTGTCGTCCCTGGGTCCGACCACAGGACTCGATTCTGGCAGCTCACTAACTGCAGTGGACAGACTGGGTCCAGCGCTGACCTGTAAACTCCTATAGTACAGCGACTGTCTGAACAAATTACTTCTATGTCCAGGAACCAGCAGCCTTCCTTCAGTTAAGTGGGGGTTTCATGTTTGTTTGGATTTGCTTTATTGACTAGTGCTACTGCAGGCACTAG
>NW_007038455.1:0-633 GCF_000164805.1 Carlito syrichta
ATGTGAGAGTGTACATGAAGAGGTTTCTGTAACTTCATGCATTTGAAGTTGGTTATAGGTAAATACATCTGTGGGAGTTTTATGGGCAAGGTTTGTTTTTTTGGTTTTTTTTTTTTGAGCTGACAGGAAAGAGGGAATAGGGCTTCAGTGCTCCAGCTGCAAGTGGCTGAATTCCGCCATCAGCCTGCAAAAGCTTGGAAAAGAGAGAATTTCTTTTCCACATTCCAGTGAGAATTGCAGGCCGAACCCAGAGCAGAGGACCCATTTGAACCACACCCACAATCCTGCACCTGGAAGATGTGAGATGATACACTTGTGCTGTGTTGAGCCTCCATTTTTCCTGCCATCTGTGATGCATCAAGAGGGAACTAATACACATAGTGAAGGTCACCCAGATGACAAGAGGCTGAGTGAAGGGTACCTACTGCAAAGACTCTGGTCTTTCCCACTGTGGATTCTGCCTCTAAGTCAGAGGAGTCTACAGCAAACAAATCCAGGAGACCAACACAGCCTCTCCTACTCTGGGCCAGGCCTCTAGGCAGGACAGTATCGTTAGAGAATTGTGGTTTTCTCTGATGACCACATTCACAAATTATTGGTGATCTGAAATGTAACTGAGTACCAAGGTATGAT
>NW_007038456.1:0-773 GCF_000164805.1 Carlito syrichta
CTCTCCCCATCCACACATAATGCTCTCCTGCTCGTGACTGTGGAGCACTTGTGTCACTCATTGCGGCACTATGCCTTGCAGATTTCTCTCCGTGAAACACGGAGGTTTCACGCTCGTACGCAAAGGCCCTCTATGGAAAGGAACACAAATCAAGGGGAAAGAGTGAGAATGAGGTGTTACAGCAGGCGGCAATGAAGAATAATAGTCACAGCAAAGAGGTGACACTGCAGCACACATTGGGCACAGACTTAAGCCAGGAAGGTGCCCGTGCACCCCAGGCCTAAGAAAGGCCACTCCCACCAGCAATCCACAGTCTCATTGCTTTCCCTGACAGGAGAAGGTGTCAAGAAAGAGCAATTCAGAATTCCCCCGGGTCACAACCCTGTAGAGCGTAAGATACACGAAAGGGAACAAGTGGGAAGGAGGAATGACAGCACGCACACTCAGTGCCAGAACCTCACAGTGCAGCACACTTCTCACACAGCACTTTCCAAGGGAGACGGACATTCAAAACAAGCACCACCAAGGCAGTCAGCTCTTTTCCGTCAATGCGTTTGGCAGAGCAATTGTGTATCCTCCCACACAAAAATTTGAAACGGAGAAACATTTCAGAATGCACCCAGGGAATTCACCAAGTAATGCCTTCTTGCTCCACTGTGTGGTTCCCATCGCCCCCTGGGTGGCAGCGAAGAGCTGCACATGGGCAAAGCGTGTCCCATGAGAGACTCTTAGTTCAAACAGAGGCGCTCTGCACAGCCGAAGTCCAAATGAGA
>NW_007038457.1:0-834 GCF_000164805.1 Carlito syrichta
ATCAACAGATTTAATGTAATTCTGTCAAATTACTAATTCCATTTTAACACAGAAATTAAAACTAATCTTATCTGTATGGACTACAAAATATCTCAAATAGCCAAAACAATTTTGAGAAAACTCCAAGATGGATATAATATGGTATCACACTACCTGATTTCAAACTATATTACAAATCTACAGTAATCAAAACAGCTTGGTACTGGCATAAAAACATACATCTGCAACAACAAAACAGAATAAAAAATTGAAATATGTACCCATATATATAAGAAAGTGATTGCCAACAAATGTGTTAAGAACACACATTGAGAAAAGAATAATCATCAATACATGGTGCCTTAAAAACTAAATATTCATGCATAAAATGAAAACAATAAACCTCTATCTGTTACAAGAAACAAAAACAAACTCAATTCAGATTAAGGACTTTAATATAAAACTCAAAATATAGAACTACTAGCAAAAATCATAGGGGAAACACTTCAGAACAGTGGTCTGGGAAAATACATTATGAATAAGACCTCAAAAGCACAGGTAACAAAAGCAAAAATTTAAAAATGGGATATATCAAACTAAAAATCTTCTTCAAAGTAAAATATACAATGTATAGAGTGATTAGACAACTTGCAGAATGGGATAACTTATGTGCAAGCTCTTTATATGATAAAGGTCTAATAACCAGAATATTAGGGTAATCCGAATAACTCAATAGCAAAATAATAATAATCTGATTCAACAATAAGCAATCTGAATAGATATTTCACAAAAGAAGACATACCAAATGACCAAGTATATAAAAAAATACTCAGCATCACAATCACTGGGGAACTA
>NW_007038458.1:0-5236 GCF_000164805.1 Carlito syrichta
CAGGTTGAGGCTGCAGTGGCCAGTAGCAGCCACTGCACTCCAGTCTGGGTGACAGAGTGAGACTCCAACTCAAAAGTAAGAAAAAAAAAAGAACCACATGATTATATCATTAGATGCAGAAAAAGCTTTTTCTAAAATTCAGCATCCCCCCATGATAAAAATCCTTGAACACCTAGGCACAGATGGAACATACCTTAAAATAGAGCCATCTATGATATAAACCCACAACCAACATATTGCTAAACAGACAGAAATTGGAAGTGTTTCCCCTGAAAACTGAAACAAGGCAAGACTGTGCACTCTCACCCATCCTGTTCAACATAGTGTTGGGAGTTCTAGCTAGAGCAATTAGTCAAGAGAAAGAAATCAGGGGTATCCAAATAGGAAAAGAGAAAGTTGTTATCTCTCTTTGCTAACAATATGATCCTCTACCTCAAAAATCCATGAGAATCTGTCAAAAACCTCCTTGCACTGAAAAAGGTCTTTGGCAGTCTCTGGGTACAAAATCAATGTGCAAAAGATTCTTGTATTCATATAAACCAACAACAAACAGGCAGAGAACCAAATAAAAGACACAATCCCATTCACAGTCACTACCAAAAAAAAAAAAAAGAAAGAAAGAAATACTTGAACATCTTCCTAATCAGAGAAGTGAAAGACCTTTACAATGAAAACTACAAAACACTACTCAGAGAAAACCAAGAAGGCACAAACAAATGGTTACTGCAGCCTCGACCTGCTTGGGCTCTGGCGATCCTTCCACCTCAGCCTTCCAAGTAGCTGGAACTACAGGTGTGTGCTACCACACCCGGCTCATTTTGATTTATTGTAGAGATGAAGTCTCACCAAGTTGACCAGGCAGGTCTTGAACCCACGGGCTCAGACAATCCACTCACCTCAGCCACCCAAAGGTGCTGAGTCACCAAGCCCAGAGGTGATTTTTTCTTTCAGATGTGATACAAGTTGGACAGTTTTTTAGAAACACAAGTTGGTATTGCTTATATCATTTTTCTGCTGTTGCTCTCTACAAGAACTGGAAGATTCATACTGTAATTTTTAAAAGGTCTTAGATAATCTATGTTTTCAAGTACCAATAAACTTTCACATTATTGATAGGATAAATTTAGCAAGTAAACTTCTGCCTTGTTTACAGTTCTTCAGGGATTATGCAAATAGCTAATTATTAGATGGTATCTCTGTATGTTGTGAATTGTGAGTGTGAAGCATTTGATCTTTAATTTGTTGTTGACTTATAATTTATTTCCCAGCTTTAAGACAGCAGACCGTTGGTTAAAGAAACCAGAGACATAACTCAAGAAATTTAAAAATATTTTACTCTCCTTTAAACTTTTATTTTATTGTCTTTTGTAAGGATGAAAAAGTAATAATTGAAAAATTAACATTAAATACAAAAAGTGGGATATATGTGACAAGTTTATTCTTTTTGATTTTCCATTATCAATAAACATCAACTAATATTTACTCGACCTATAACAATTATTCTCCTGATATAATTTATAAAATATGATGTATCTTTTACTTTATTACTCAGTTGAGTTAAAAGCTTACTTAAAAATAATAGTGTCAAGAAAGCCCTACAGTGAGCCCTTGTATCGGGGAGCTCCACATCTGTGGATTCAACAAAATGCAGATCAAAAATATTTGAAAAAAAATAACCCAAATAAAAATACAACATATCAACTATGTACATAGCATTTGCATTATATTAGGTATTATACGTAATCTAGACATGATGTACAGCACACAGGAGGATGCATGTAGGTTCTCTGCAAATACTTCTCAATTTTATATGAGGGGCTCGAGCATCTCTGCAGGTTTGCGTATCCAAGGGGGCCCTGGAACCGTCTTCCATAGGTACCGAGGGAGGCTACTGTGTTGAGTAACTATTGGTCTCTAATTGATTGCTCGGACTATCGTGTGTCTGGTTTTCAGCTGTAATAGTGATCATTTGAGTTAAGCATGAACAGAATTTAAAATACTTATAAATCCTTAGAGAGATTGTTTCACTTTATTAGGATACTGCAGTATTTGGGTGTTTCTTTGTTTTGTTTTTTTTTTGAGTTGGACTCTCACTCTGTCGCCCAGATTGGAGTGCAGTGGTCGCTCCAGGCCACCGCAGTCTCGACCTGCTGGGCTCTGGCGATCCTTCCGCCTCAGTCTGCCAAGTTGCCGGAATTACAGGCATACACTACCACACCCGGCTGATTTTTTGATTTATTGTAGAGATGAGGTCTCACTGCCCAGGTGGGTCTCGAACCCGCGGGGTCAGGCAATCCACTCACTTCAGCCTTCCAAAGGCGCGGTATTACAGGCTGAGCCACCGAGTCGGCTTGGGTGTTGTTAATTAGCAGGTCTAGAGGTTATTTTGATATCGTTTACCAGTTAGCAGGGCCTACAACTTGCGCCCTCAGTATAAGTAACTGGTGCATCCCTAAGCTGTGTGTTTCTTCCAAGGCTTGGAAGGAGGTGATAACTCCTTACCTCAGGTCTCTCTAACATTCAGCTGTATAACTTACTGCTGGCCTTCCTTTTTGTGAGTGTACCATCTTTATATTTTCTATGAATTGTGCTTATTTCAGTGGGAGAATGAAGTATTGAAACAGTGGTTCTTAGATGTGGTTGTTTGCCAAGCCTGACATTTCAAGGGAAATTGGGTAAACCTGTTTTTAACCTAAGTAATGATGATGGAGGTTGCAGGATCTTCTAAAATGTCAGAGTGATAAAATTGGGCATGGCCTCTTAACAGCATAAGAAAACTTGAATGCAGTTTACCACCATCCTTGAAGGACTTTGACACTGTCACTATTAACTGATTTCTTGGGTCTTTTTGCTCTACCCAACCTCTCTTTTCAGAAATTCAGAGGAAGAAATGATGTATTGCTAAAGCAGATCACACACACACACACATACACAGACACACACGCATAGATTTATATAAAATCTTATTTCTAATAATAGGCTATTTTAGGAACAGCCTATAATTTGCTATGAAAGTCTGTGATAATAAGTAACTAATTCAAAAGATCAAATACTTTAACTTATATTTGTGAAAATGTCAACACAGTATAAGAAAGTGAGGGCAAGGTCAGTTTCCAGAAGCATCTATCAGGTCAAGCCCCAGCACATCCAGGGTCTGCTTCTGAATCATCTTCTCTAAGTCCAGAGGGGAACCATGGTCCTCAAGACTCTCCTGTCATTTAAGTTACATCACCAGCCTCTTGGTCTGAGACTTGCACCCTGGTTCTTCAACTAGCTTTCACCACCAGCTTTTCTTTCCCAAGAGACATAATAATAGCGTTGCAGAAAGTGGTTTTGTGTATCAGACAGACTGGAATTAAAATCTACTACTTAGTAGCTGTGCTTGAGAAAGTAATTTTCCTTTATAAATTTCAATTTTCTTCTTTGTAAAGTGGGCGTGACCATGACTAACACATTGGGATTCTGTGAGCTAAAGTATATAGAGTACCATGTGTGTTGCCAAAACATAATAGGAATGTCGTAAATTGTTTATATTATTTTCTCTTTTTCACACATTCTAAAATTGAGCTGGATCCAATATTAAATCCTCATATGTTCCTTTGTCAGTGTTCTGTGCTGCGCAGGACTAATGATTTTCTGTGTATTTTTTTACACACACCCTCCATGAAAGAACTTCCTTTTAATTTCCAGTAAATTGAAACGTGTCTATGAATGACTAAAAACAATTTTCTAGTGAAAAATATAAAGATCATCACCGAAAGTTGGGTTAGAGAAATATAAAACATATGTAGATATTTTTAGAAAAAGTGTAAATCATTTACAGTTACATTAGACATACTTTATTTTTAATGCAGAATATGATATAAATGTCCAAATGGACTTTTGTTATATTTCATTGTCTCATCTGTTTTAACAGGTTATGCAGTATACACTTCACAATAGAGTATAATTTATCAGGATAGAAACCATTTAAAAAGGAAAAATTTACTGAAGCTGTAGATAATCCAGCCAAATGAAATCATGTCTACGTGTGTTTTGGACTACCTAACACAGCACATGTGACTATTCCCAAAGTAAAATCATAGACTACTTTATATTTAATTCCATTTCATCCAGCAACATTTTTTGAATGCCACATACTGTAAAAAATTCCGTAATTGCATCTAAGGTACTGTCACTGATCTCACAGATCTGACTGTCTAATGAGAAATAAAACAAACATGGAAATTAATTACGATATAAAATTGAATAAGATGAGCAAAACTGGAAAAACAGAAGTGCTTACCCTAAACTGTAAGACAAACTAAGCAGTGACTGTTTCTTCACATATTTTCTCTAAATACTTGTGTTTATTTATATCATTTATTCTTACAATGCTGGGGTTGCACTTTGTATTTTGTTTCCTGCTCTTTTAAAATTTGGCATATATCATAAAAGTTCTTTCATATCCTTAATTATGTTTAAAAATACTGCTTGATGGCCAGAAGGTATTCTATCATATGGGAGACATTTAAACATTCTATTGTTGACTATTGAGTTTGCTTACTCACTGCTTCAAGCCTAAGGAGAAGTAAAGAAAAAAGATCAATAAACATTAATTTTTAATGTAAAGTATATTCAAACGTGTTTTTTACTACATGCATCAGGCAAAGTTAGTATCAGATCATACGTTTCACATTTTATTCTCCATATAATTGTTAAACAGTCCTATTCAGAGTAAATGGGAAACAAATGGCCACAGGTAGATTTTTTTATTTACTAACTTTGTTTGTCAGTCACTTGCATGATTTTCATCATTTACCCAAAGGAAATAATTGGTTGTGTACCTGCTGTTATTTGCTTTAACCTATTTATTTATAATAAACTTATTGGTAGTTCTTTTGGTCTACTGTAAAAAGTATAGATTAGTAATAGTATATGTGAATATTGGGGACTAATCAGAAGGCATTTCACCTACTATTTCTGTCTCATACTTTCTACGGCCTCATTACTAATTCTGTTAAAATTTATTTCTATTTGAAACATTTACTTGTATAATAGTGACTCAGTTATCTTAATTAGAGGGCAAGTAGTGGTATCCTGTATTTTAGCCCATTTATTTTTATCCATAAAATCGGGCTCGTAGTTGTACACTGGGATGATGGAAAGAGTAAGTTCTTTAAAATATTTAAAGCCTCTGCCACCATTTCTGGCTATAGTAAGCACAAATCAATGACCACTTTCTTTTCTTTTCTTC
>NW_007038459.1:0-809 GCF_000164805.1 Carlito syrichta
GACTTAACCAGCTGGCTTAACAAGTTAACTACCTACCTAGCCAGCTGACTTAAATAGTTAGCTAAATAGCTAGTTACCTAGTTAGCCAGCTGGCTTAAGAAATTAGCTAACTACCTAGCTAACAAGCTGACTTAAATAGTTAGCTGCCTAGGTAGCTAGCTGATTTAACCAGATGGTTACATAGTTAGCTTACTCGTTATCTAACATTCTAGCTAGCTGACTTAATCTGAATTAACTCGTTAGCTAATGAGCTAGCTAGCTGACTCAACCAGCTGACTTAACTCGTTAGCTAACTAGCTAGCTAGCTGACTAATCCAGCTGACTTAATTGGTTAGCTAACTAGCTAGCTAGCGTATTCAAACAGCTGACTCAACCCGTTTGCTAACTAGCTAGCCTGCTGACTCAACCAGCTGACTTAACCCGTTAGCTAGTTAACTACCTGACTCAACCTGCTGACTTAACCCGTTAGTTAACTACCTAGCTAGATGTCTTAACCAGCTGACTAAATTAGGTAGCTGACTTAACTAGCTGACATAGCTACTTAGCTAGCTGACTTTACTGACTGACTTAAGTAGTTAGCTAGCTGACTTAACTACCTTAATTGGTTAGCTAACTATTTAGCTAGCTGAATAAATAGCTGACTTAACTAGTTAGCAAACTATTTAGGTAGAAGGCTTAAGTAGTTGACTTAAATAATTAGCTAACTAGTGAGCTAGCTGTCAGCCAGCTGACTTAGTTAGCTAGCTAATTAGCTAGCTGACTTAGCTAACTGACTTAACTAGTTGTCTAACGAGTACCTAGCTGACTTA
>NW_007038460.1:0-845 GCF_000164805.1 Carlito syrichta
CTCTCACTCTGTCACCCAGACTGGATGCAGTGGTATGCTCTCAGTCATCACAGTCTTGACCTTTTGGGTCCAGCATTCTTTCCGCCTCCGCCTTCCAAGTAACTAGAACTACGGGCGCGTCCTACCACGCTCGTCTAATTTTTGATTTATTATAGAGGCGAGGTCTCGCCAAGATGCCTGGGTGGGTCTCAAGCCCACGGACTCAGGCAATTCACTCGCCTCGGCCTCCCAAAGTGCTGGGATTACAGGCTGAGCCACTGAGCCTGGCCCACAAATGATTCTTAAGTGTTAAGTTCACTAAAGGATGCCAAACATAAAAACAACTTTTTAATTAAATTACATAAAATTCTAAATGATAAAATCATTAAGACACAAAACAGATCAGTGAATATCAGAAGCCAAAGTTAGAAAGAAGAAATGGACTGCGATAGGAATGTAGGGTGCTAAAACATCATATATTATGGTCTCTCTAGTGGCTACGTCATTGTATGCATTTGTGACAATCCAAATTGTTCAATTAAAATTGACAAAACACCCGGACTCGGTGGCTCAGCCTGTAATCCTGCGCCATGGGGAGGCTGAGGTGAGTGGATTGCCTGAGCCCGCGGATTCGAGACCCGCATGGGCAGTCGAGAACTCATCTCTACAATAAAATCAAAAAATTAGCCAGGCTTGGTAGCGCGCACCTGTAATTCCGGCTACTCGGAAGGCTGAGGCGGAAGGATCGCCGGAGCCCAGCAAGTGGAGGCTGCGGTGGCCGGGAGCGGTCACTGCACTCCAGTCTGGGCGACAGAGTGAGACTCCACTCAAAAAAAAAAAAAAAATTGACTAAACAGCCTGTCAGA
>NW_007038462.1:0-682 GCF_000164805.1 Carlito syrichta
CCTCTCAGGAGCCCCAGGTTGTCTGAAGGGAGAGAGCCTCATGGTGGGACCCCAAGAGGGTGTGAAGGCTGGGAGTGGGGTCTTACATCTGTCACCCTGGCACTTTGGCAGGCTGAGGCAAGAGGATGGCCTGAGCTCCCAGGTTCAATACCAGCCTGGAAACCTTGGCAAGTCCTCATCTCTACAAGTAGCCAAAAAATGAGCCGAGCATGGTGGCACACGCCTGTCATTCAAGCCACTCTTGTGACCATGGTGGAAGGATGGTTGGAGCCCAGTAAGTGGAGGCTGTGGTCGTTGAGAGTGGTGCCCTGCACTGTGACCTGAGCAATAAAGTGAGGCTCTGACTCAGAATAATAATATCACCAGCCACCATCACCACACCCACAGGCCAGGCTCAGGTGCTCAACCTGGCATCCCGGCTCTTCAGAAGCTGAGGTGAGTGGATGGCCAGAGCCCGTGGGTTCGAGACCAGCCCAAGACACTGGGTGAGACTTCGTTTCACACCTCAAAATAAATCCAATGATTAGCTGGGCATGGTGGCACAAGCCTGTGGTTCCAGCCACTTGGGTGGCCAAGGCAAAAGGATGGCCTGAGCCCAGCAGGTGGAGTCCATGGTGGCTGTGAGTCTGCCCCTGCACTCAGGCCTGAGTGACAGAGCATGATTCTGACTCCAAATAATAAT
>NW_007038463.1:0-538 GCF_000164805.1 Carlito syrichta
CATCCATTTTGTCATTCTATGTCTTTTCAGTGGTGCGTTTAGTCCATTCACATTCAGACTAATTATTGAAATGTGAGAGTTCGTCCCTGTCATGGAGTTCTTATTGAGTTGTTGTTCTTCCACTTGGTTTTTTCTTTTTTCTTTTTCTTTTTTGTCTTTCTTTTGGTTTTTGTGGTTGGTTCGTGTATATTTTATTCTTTTCCCTGTACTCTTGTGACGAACGTTGTTCTTTTTTCCTTTTCTTCTGTGTTTAGTACTTTCTTAAGTGTTTCATGTAGAGATGGTTTTGTGGCTGCATAAGTTCTTAGGGATTGGATATCTGGGAAAGATTTTAATTCTCCCTCACTGATGAAGCTTAGCTTGGCTGGGTAGGTTATTCTTGGTTGAAATTGTTTATCCTTTAAGACTTTGAAGATAGGGCTCCAAGCTCTCCTAGCCTGCAGGGTTTCTGCAGATAAATCTGCTGCTATTCTGATTGGTCTTCCATGGTGGGTGATCTGGCCTTTTTCTCTTGCTGCCTTTAGGAGTTTTTCTTTTG
>NW_007038464.1:0-578 GCF_000164805.1 Carlito syrichta
GGTGATATTTCATCCATTTTGTCATTCTATGTCTTTTCAGTGGTGCGTTTAGTCCATTCACATTCAGACTAATTATTGAAATGTGAGAGTTCATCCCTATCATGGAGTTCTTATTGAGTTATTGTTCTTCCACTTGGTTTTTTCTTTTTTTTTCTTTTTCTTTTTTTTTGTCTTTCTTTTGCTTTTGGGGTTGGTTCGTGTATATTTTATTCTTTTCCCTGTACTCTTGTGAAGAACGTTGTTCTTTTTTCCTTTTCTTCTGTGTTTAGTACTTTCTTGAGTGTTTCATGTAGAGATGGTTTTGTGGCTGCATAAGTTCTTAGAGATTGGATATCTGGGAAAGATTTTAATTCTCCCTCACTGATGAAGCTTAGCTTGGCTGAGTAGGTTATTCTTGGTTGAAATTGTTTATCCTTTAGGACTTTGAAGATAGGGCTCCAAGCTCTCCTAGCCTGCAGGGTTTCTGCAGATAAATCTGCTGCTATTCTGATTGGTCTTCCATGGTGGGTGATCTGGCCTTTTTCTCTTGCTGCCTTTAGGATTTTTTCTTTTGTGCCCACTTTATTTAGGCGAATTAT
>NW_007038465.1:0-661 GCF_000164805.1 Carlito syrichta
ACACACCACATATCACAGTGGAAACACGCTTCAGGACACACCCAAGTCTCCAGGAGAGCCCTTACACCACCCACCAACCTCAGCACAGGGAAAGGCCTGAATTCAGATATAGCAGGTTCTCTGACAGCGGAACAGAAGTGGAAGTTTTGGAAAGTTGCAAACATGTAGAAACTAGACAATTAACTCTTTTTTTTTTTTTTTTTTGAGTTGGAGTCTCACTCTGTCACCCAGACTGGAATGCAGTGGCACGCTCCCAGGTACCGCAGCCTCGAACTGCTGGGCTCCGGCGATCCTTCCGCTCAGCTTTCCCAGTAGCTGGAACTACAGGCACGTGTTACCACGCCCAGTTAATTTTTTGATTTATTGTAGAGATGAGGTACCACTGAGTTGCTCAGGCGGGTCTCGGACCTGCGGGCTCAGGGAATCCTCTCACCTTGGCCTCCCAAAGCGCTGGGATTACAGGCTGAGCCACCGAGCCTGGCCGACAATTAACTCTTAAATAACCAGTGGGTCAAAGAAGAAATTACAGGAGAAAACAGAAATTAGTTCAAGATGAGAAAAAATTGAAGAGGAACACTCCACAGTCTCAGTCGCACAGCCGAGCACTGCCTGGGCGAGCTGCGTGCTGTCCATGCAAGTGAGACAAAGGCTTCAAGTAGGC
>NW_007038466.1:0-1045 GCF_000164805.1 Carlito syrichta
CCCAGCAGGTCCAGGCTGCGGTGGTTGGGAGCAGCCACTGCACTCCAGTCTGGGCGACAGAGCGAGACTCCAACTCAAAAAGAAAGAAAGAAAGAAAAGAGATCGGCACCGCCTTTCTGACTGATTACTCTAGTCTCAGACAGTAATCTAGAACAAGAAACACGACGTATCTATCTACTGTAAGCAACTAGGAAACCCAAGAAAACATATGTAACAAAAGTTGCTACATATTGGAAACAAATATCAAATCACTACTGTTACAAAGAGAAAGAAAAACAATGAGGTGAGCTCTAAAATTACGTCAGCTTCCTGCCTGCAGTTTTCAGGTCACCACACAGAGTAAAACAAACAAACAAACAAGCCTAACTTACATTATTGTAAGATTAAGAAAAAATACATCAGAGTAGAGGAAGTTGAAGGCAATTAGAATTTGTGGAGCAGAATACTGTAGGCGAAGGGGCTATAGAAAAATTGAGATTCAGAAACCTTCACAGAGTTCCCATGAGCCTTTGACTGAGTTCTAATCTATTCCTATGTGAGAAGAAATTTCTTCAAAGCCAGAAAATCACAATCAGAGAGCAATAGTCTAAAAAATTCCCTGCGTACAAACAGAACAGGGAATACTTCATGTTTTTGTCAGTGCAAATGGAAAGGTCTCCATATAGATATTAGAAAGAACATTTAGATGAATATTACCTCAGTAGCATCAGTATTTGGGCTATACTAGACTTGTAGTAATGCCTGCTCTGGAGGACAAGAGGTAGAGAAGTCAACCTCTAGAGTGCCAATTTTTTTCTAAGAAACCTGAAAATTCAATTATATATCTGAAGAAAGTCCAAAATTCCTCAAAATAAATCCTACAATTAAATTAAATCTAACATCTAGTCAAAAATCGCCTGACTTTCAAAAAATCAGACACATATGATCTATAGAGAGGAGAAAAATCAATAAACAGCTTTAGAAATTATAGAGAAAAATTGGAACTAGTAGATAATGCTAGCAGACATTTTCTTTCTCATTGGTCTCTTATGCTTTCACATATCTG
>NW_007038467.1:0-570 GCF_000164805.1 Carlito syrichta
CGTCATAAGGTTCTTACAGAGTTGTTCCTGCTTGTTTGTTGTCTTTCTTTGGGTTTCGGAGTTGGTTCATGTGTGTTTTTAATCTTTTGCCTGTATTCTTGTGAAGAATGCTATTGTTCTTTTTTTCTTTTTCTTCTGTGTTCAGTACTTTCTTAAGTGTTTCTTGTAGAGGTGGTCTGGTGGCAGTGTAGGTTCTTAGGGATTGGATATCTGGAAAAGATTTCAATTCTCCCTCACTAATGAAGCTTAGTTTGGCTGGGTAGGTTATTCTTGGTTGAAATTGTTTCTCTTTTAGAACTTTGAAGGTAGGGCTCCAGGCTCTCCTGGCCTGAAGTGTTTCTGTGGATAAATCTGCTGCTATTCTAATTGGTTTTCCCTGGTAGGTAGTCTGGCCTTTTTCTCTTGCTGCCTTTAGGATTTTTCCTTTTATAGCTACTTTGTTTAGGCAAATTATTATGTGTCTGGGAGTTGGTCTTTCTCATTTGTTGTCTTGCATGGGTTCTCTGAATCTCTTGTGTTTGAATTTTTTCATCCTTAATGAGATGAGGGAAGTTTTCTTTGAATGATTTC
>NW_007038468.1:0-887 GCF_000164805.1 Carlito syrichta
CTAGAGGCATACTTGGTCTTGCACCAGTGCTACACTTTGAAATGTTTGCTAAAGCATAGAAGCAAAATATGCTGCTACAAGAAAGGAATGTTTGAACAAAGATGGACAAAAGAGAAACCCACCGGCATGAGTCAGGTTTTCCAGACATCATTCAGTCTCTAGAGGAAGCTAGAGGAACTCTCGGGCTTTTAGGCCCCCAAATCTTGACTGTCTCTTCGTAGGACAGATCCTGAAGCTGCCTGAGAATGGTATTTGTGCCATACGTATTCCTTACTGAACACTAGCTGATGGCGAGCCCCATGATCCAATCTGAGTTCATTTTCTTTATGTGAAAGACGGATATGTGAGGACAAAGAAGAAAAATGAACTGGGAAACAATTCATTTGGCGCAGAATGGAGAGCGGATTTTTTTCTTAGTTGGAAAAGTTTTCTAATAATGCCAGCAGAGTTATTACTTGTTTTAGTTTTGTATCAATCAATAATTACCTTTCACAGAAGAGATAGTAAAAACAGCAGTCATTTACTGAATGTGTGTCCTTTGTTAGTAATCAATTCCTTAGATGGTGTGTTATTGATATTCTTGCTATTGATAAGGAAGCTGAGGCTGAGAGATAGTAACTGGCTGGTTTCACTACTAAATAAATGGAACCCTAGTCAGCCTGACTCCCAAACCCATATGTGTTATTTAACTTTGAAATATTACTTAAGAAATAAATCACAATGATAATAAGTGGAATGTAATGTCCTGGACTTCAGTTTGTCAAGTACATATAATACATTAACTTTGGCCGGGCTTGGTGGCTCAGCCTGACATCCCAGCACTTTGGGAGGCCAAAGTGAGTGGACTGTCTGAGCCCGTGGGTTCGAGATCCACCCGGGCAACTTGG
>NW_007038469.1:0-889 GCF_000164805.1 Carlito syrichta
CGGATACTGCGAGCAAATGGGATGGAGGGGGTGCTCTCCTGGGATACAGAAGGAATGATTTGGTAGCTTAAGATAAAACAAGCCAAATTCATTAGAGTTGTCCACAGCCAGCAATGGTGATCTTGCTGGTCTTGCCATTCTTGGACCCAAAGTTCTTCATGACTTCCACAAAATTCATGTCCTCTTTCACCTTGCCAAAAACCACATGCTTGCCATCCAACCATTCAGTCTTAGTAAAGCAGTGGAAAAACTGGGAGCCATTTGTGTTGGTAAAGCAGTGGAAAAACTGGGAGCCATTTGTCCAGCATTTGCCCTGGACAAGATGCCAGGACTGGTATGCTTCAAGATGAAGTTCATCTTCAAATTTTTCCCCATAGATGGACTTGCCGCCGGTGCCATGTGCCAAAAACCACATGCTTGCCATCCAACCATTCAGTCTTAGTAAAGCAGTGGAAAAACTGGGAGCCATTTGTGTTAGTAAAGCAGTGGAAAAACTGGGAGCCATTTGTCCAACATTTGCCCTGGACAAGATGCCAGGACTGGTATGCTTCAAGATGAAGTTCATCTTCAAATTTTTCCCCATAGATGGACTTGCCGCCGGTGCCATTATGGCTTGTAAAGTCACCACCCAAGCACATAATCACTGGAATACTTCTGTGAAGATAGAAACCCTTATAACCAAATCCTTTCTCTTCAGTGCTCAGAGCATGAAAGTTTTCTGATCTTTGGAACTTTGTCTACAAACAGCTCGAAGGAGACTCGGCCCAAGGGCTAGTCATCTATGGCGATGTTAAAGAACACAGTGGGGTTGACAATGACTGAAGAGTAAAGGCTCAAGGTGGCAACGTCTGCAAAATCAAGATACTTTCTTCACAAATGCTTTTTTAAA
>NW_007038470.1:0-823 GCF_000164805.1 Carlito syrichta
CAAGACATCAAAGGGGAAGACCAACCCCTAGACACAGAATAATTTGCCTACACAAAGTAGGTACAAAGAATCCTAAAGGCAGTGAGAGAGAAAAGTCAGACTACCTACTGGGAAGACTAATCAGAATAGCCCATAGACCTATCATCAGAAACACTACAAGCTACAAGGGACTGGAATCCAATTTTTTAAAGTTCTCAAAGATAAAAAAATTTAACCAAGAATTTCCCACTCAACCAAGCTCAACTTCATCAGCAATGGAGAATTAAAATCCTTCTCAGACATCCAATCCCTAAGAGATTATGCAGGTTTCAGACAAGCTCTACAGGAGACACAAAAAAAGATATTAAGCCCAGAAGAAAGAAAACAAAAGAATGACCACACACCTCTCAGGAAACCACAGAATCAACAAAGAAAACCTTTTGACTGCAAACTTGAAAATACACACATATATCAACCCAAACGTTAAAAGAAAACAGAGAAAAAAAACTTTGTAAGAATCTCATGAGAGGGATAGACACTCACATTTCAATAATCAGCCTGAACATGAATGGGCTAAATCCACCACTGAAAAGACATAGAATGGCAAACTGGATTTAAAAGAAAAATGACCCAGTAATTTGCTACATTCAGAAGCACATCTCATCACAAGGGACATACACAGATTCAAAGTTAAAGGATGGGAAACCAATTTTCAGGGTAAATGGATCACAAAAGAAGGCAAGATCACAATCTTAATATCAGACAAAACAACTTTTGAGCTATTGAAAAGTAAGTAAAAAAGACACAGAAGGTAAAAAAGTAAAAGGTCAAAAGTGAAGAAAAA
>NW_007038471.1:0-728 GCF_000164805.1 Carlito syrichta
CAGTATGAGGTGCATACATTTTCACTTTCAGTATTCTACCACGTGGTGATGCTCTTGCTCACTTTGCTTGTTTAGTCTTTTACAAAGCTGAACTTTCAAACTCTTCAATCTGTGGGAAAGAGAGATATATATACACATACATACATATATACATACATATATACACACATATATATACACATATGTAAAGCACAAACAATAATTTTACATATTATTCTGAGAGAACAAATTTTTTACTTACCCTTTGCACTATAGATATAATCTTTGATAGTTTAATTACAGGGTTTTATACAAGATAATTGTATTCACAGTTCAATGAATGCTGTTAACAGCTTAAGCCAAGTGAGCATCTGATTGGAACCAAGAGAATACTGCTTTCCACATTCCTAATGATTTCCATTTCAATTGTATAGTTTTTGTTTCACAGTTCTTATTATTACTATCAACATTTTCATTTTCACCCTGTTATAATAAAGCACAAGAAAATGTTCATTATTTTGCACATACTGGCATACTTTGGACTGGAAAGCAGCCTTATTAGATATGAGATGCGAGCTGTGCTTATCATTAAAATATTCAGATACTAAATTAGAAGATCTGAAAATTTTGACAACTAGGATATCAACAATATTTAATAATCTCATGCAAAATTATAATGTAAGTTTCTAGGTAAATTACCATAAAATACAATACTATTTTAATAAAAATATTGGACTTGGAATAAATAA
>NW_007038472.1:0-719 GCF_000164805.1 Carlito syrichta
TTTTAATCTAGGGACAAAGACTGCATACTACTGAATAGACAGACTGTAAAGCAGAGGGAAAAGTGAACAAAGCCAGAAGACCCTCATAAGGAAGAACAGGTCATTGCAGAAGAGAAATAAAAGCAACCCCACCTTCCCTCAAAAACAGAATTGAGGAGGGGGAGGGAAAGGAGGAGAGGGAGAAAAATCTACAGAAATGAAGAAAAACCAAAAGAATAGTATGGGTCTCTCCCAGACGCCTGGGAGAGCAGACACTGAGAAAACTGACTTTGGAATACAAGCAATGAAAAGTCCCCAGAATGAAGGTTCTCAAACTGCAAATGTAGATATCAAAACAATAATGGAGAGATTAAAAAGAATTGAGGAGACACAAGAAGAAACTAGGAAGGAGCTGATATCTGAGATAACAGTAATAAAGAATACTGTGAATGAAATAAATAACATTATTGATAAGCATGGAAAGCAGAATTCTCCAAGCAGAAGAAAGAATCTCAGAGCTTGAGGACCAAAATATAGAAATAACCCAAAAATCTTAAAAACACAGAAAATAAGCTCAAAAAGACAGAACAAAACCTTCAAGAGATGAGCGACTACCTCAAGAGGGCTAACCTAAGAATAATCGGACTCCCTGAGGCAGAAAGAGAAACAGAGACCACATTGGAACAAACTTTCATGAGATCATTCAAGAAACTTCCCCTTATCTTATCAGTGATACAAAA
>NW_007038473.1:0-1553 GCF_000164805.1 Carlito syrichta
GTCTTATAATTTAATATATGTTTATTTTGTTCTTGTTTAAAGTGTATAACCAGGCCAGGCTCAGCCTGTAAGCCCAGTACTTTGGGAGGCTGGGGTGAGTGGAATCCCTGAGCCTGTGGGTTCGAGACCCAATTGGACAACTTGGAGAGACCTGTCTCTACAATAAATCAAGAAACGAGCGGGGTGTGGTAGCATAAGCCGGTAGTTCTGGCTACTGGGAAGGCTGAAGAAGAAGGATAGCCTGAGCCTGGCAAGTCAACATTGGGATGGCTGTGAGTATGCCACTGCACTCCAGCCTGGGCAACAGAGTGAGACTCCAACTCAAAAAATAAAAAAATAAAAGTAAAAAGCGTATAACCGGAAAGCACAATTTTAATTTTTGTTTTGTTTTTAACAATTATGGGCAGCGGCCCTTTAAAAATTTGGGAAAGGAAGTAAATACCCTGTTAAATGGGTAGAAAGGAAGTAAATGTCCTCTAATGTAGATACATATCTGCCGCTCTTTGCTAAGCCATTTTAAAATCAAAGCTAGTGCCTCACTAAGCTGGCATTTGTGAGAAATGGTCACTCAAGTCTCCATGATGAGGAAAAATAAGTCATGTGTGTACATGATGAGGAGATGTCTTAGGAATACACAGGCCCAGGAGGAAAATAAAACCAGAACACCATGGGCTGAGACATTAATTTGGCTTCAAGAATATGAAGGTCCAGTAAGTGACTACTTTGAAAGCCAAACACTCTTACTGGCCTTGCAGAGCTACTAGTGTTCACAGAATGAGTGCAGGCCATCTGTCTGATAAAGCAAGTTATGAAGGGAAGGAATTTGGTGTCAAGTGGCTGCTGGAGACCAGCAGAAGCACAAACAACAAGGCCCAAGTGGAAACTCTCATGCTGAACAAATCTTCCTACTGTGGACAATCCTTTTGAAGCCATGACAGCACAGAGAGAAAGACCTTACAAAGAGCTTTAGGGCATGATTACTGCAAACATAGAAAGGACAAAGTTGGGTTGGGGAGTATCTTGTCGACTCAGGCTGCCATACCCATATACCACAGACTAGGTGACTGTCATAACACAAATTTATTTCTCATAGTCCTTTAGGAAGAGAAGTCCAAGATCAAGGTACTGTCTGTTTCAGTTAATGGAGAGGGCTCTCTTCAGGTTTTGCAGTCCTCTTGCTGTGAGTTCACATGACAGAGAAAGAGATCCATCTCACTCTGTCATCCAGGATGGTATGTGGTGGCACACTCATGGCCACCCCAGAGTTGACCTGCTGGGCTCAGGTGATCCTTCTGCCTCAGTCTTCCAAGTAGCCAGAACTGCAGGCATGAGCTACTACACCTGGCTAATTTTTTGATTTATTGGAGAGATGGTGTCTCACCATGTTTTCCAGGCTGGTCTTGAACCCACAGTCTTAGGCAACCCTCTTGCTTTATCCTCCCAAAGTATTGGGATTACAATCTTGAGCCACTGCATCCAGCCATTTTTCTCTTTTTTTTTGAGTTGGAGTCTCACTCTGTCGCCCAGACTGGAGTGCAGTGGCCGCTCTCGGA
>NW_007038474.1:0-751 GCF_000164805.1 Carlito syrichta
TTCCCATAAACGGCTTCTGCTCATTTCACTGAACAGTGTCCACTTTCTTTCTTTCTCTTTCTTCCTCTTTATATCTATGCCTCCATCTTGCTTTCTTTTAATGTCTCTCCCTACTATAGAATCGGCTTCTGCACTAGACAGAGTCCCATCTCTTTCTTCCCTTCTATTCTCCCAGAATATTCGCCGACGCTGCCCCACCTTCCAGGGACCCTCAAAATCTCTTTTGGGGGGCTGGCTCCCCATACCTCTTGTGTATATTGGAACAAGTAGGGTATGTGAATCTACTTTTCCAACTTTAAATCTACTTTTCCAACTGTAAGTTTTCTAAATTACAAAATAAATATTTCCAGTAAAAATTCAAAACCCAAATCAAGATCTTCTACACTGAATTTCTGAGACTTTATTAAAAAAAACAAAGTAAAATATCTAATTTAACATTTTATAATAATTTCATTTTTAAATAATAGTGTATATATTTTGAGTTAAAATATATTTTTGAAACTGGTGGGAGTAAGCCGGGCTCGGTGACTCAGCCTGTAATCCCACGCCTTTGGGAGGCTGAGGTGAGTGGATTGCCTGAGCCCGCGGGTTCAAGACCTGCCTGGGCAGCGAGACCTCATCTCTACAATAAATCCAAAAATCAGCCGGGCGTGGTACCGCGCGCCTGTAGTTCCGGCTACTCGGAAGGCTGAGGCGGAAGGATCGCTGGAGCCCAGCAGGCCGAGGCTGCGGTGGCCGGGAGCGGCCACTG
>NW_007038475.1:0-1624 GCF_000164805.1 Carlito syrichta
CAATGTGATGTGGCTTCGTAAAATGATTTGGGGAGAGTTCCATCTTTTCAATCGCCTGGAATACCTTCAGTAGGATTGGTATCAGCTCCTCCTTAAATGTCTGTAGAATTCTGCTGGAAAGCCATCTGGACCAGGGCTTTTTTTTGTAGGAAGTTTTCTTATTACGTGGTCGATTTCCTTGATTGTTATTGGTTTATTTAGGGTCGCAATTTCTTCTTGTTCCAACCTAGGTAGGTTGTGCGATGTCAGAAAGTCTTCCATTTCCTTCTGGTTTTCAAGTTTGTTTCCATACAAGTGTACGTAGTAGTCTCCAGCAGTCTTTTGTATTTCTTCAGGGTCAGATGTGACTTCATCTTTTGTGTTTCTGATTATGCTTATTTGGTTTTTTTCTCGTTTTTTCTTGGTCAGTCTAGCTAGGGGAACATCAATCTTGTTTACCCTTTCGAAGAACCAGCTTTTTGTTTCATTGATTTTTTGTATTATATTTTTGTCTTCTATGTCCTGGATTTGGGCTTTTATTTTGGTGATCTGGATTCTTCTGCTGAAATTAGGGTTTTTGTGGTCTTGCTTTTCCAGCTTCTTTAGGTGGCTTGTTAGGTTGTCAATTTCTGTTCCTTCCATTTTCCTCATGTGTGTTTGTAGGGATATAAATTCCCCTCTTATTACAGCTTTTAAGGCATCCCAGAGATTTTGGTAAGATGTTTCTTTATTTTCATTTGTTTACAGGTATCTTTTGATCTCTATTTTGATGTCATCATTGACCCAGGAGTTATTTAGCATCATGCTGTTTAGTGTCCATGTCTTTGTGGGTTTTGGGGGAACTTTGTTGGTGTCAATGTTTATTTTTATTCCACTGTGGTCCGAGAAGGTGCATGGTAGAATTTCAGTCCTTTTAAATTTGCTTATACTTGATTTGTGTCCAATTATGTGGTCGATCTTAGAATATGTTCCATGTGGTGATGAGTAGAATGTGTATTCTGTAGTCTTTGGATGGAGTGTTCAATTAAGTCCATTTGGTTCAGAGTCTCATTGAGGTTCTGGATCTCCTTGCTGATTTTTTGTCCTGATGATCTGTCTAAGGTTGTGAGTGGTGTATTAAAGTCCCCAGTTATTATGGTGTTAGAGTCAGTCTTTCTTTAGTTTTCCTAGAAGTTGCTTTATGATTGTTGGTGCGCCTATGTTGGGTGCATATATGTTTAGGATAGAAATTTCTTGTTGATGGAGTGAACCTTTTATCATTATGCAGTGGCCCTCTGTATCTTTTTTAATTTTTGATAGCTTAAATGGTATTTTGTCTGAAATGAGGATCGCGACTCCTCCTTTCTTTTGTGTTCCATTCGCCTGAAAATTTGTTTCCCATCCTCTTACTTTGAGTCTGTGTATGTCCTTTCTAGTGAGATGGGTCTCTTGAAGGCAGTATATTGTTGCCTGGTGATATTTTATCCATTTTGTCGTTCTATGTCTTTTCAGTGGTGCGTTTAGTCCATTCACATTCAGACTAATTATTGAAATGTGAGAGTTCGTCCCTATCATGGAGTTCTTATTGAGTTATTGTTCTTCCACTTGGTTTTTTCTTTTTTCTTTTTCTTTTTTTTTTGTCTTTCTTTTGCTTTTGGGGTTGGTG
>NW_007038475.1:1644-9613 GCF_000164805.1 Carlito syrichta
GCATCCTTGTCTAGTTCCAGTTTTCAGGGGAATTGGTTCCAATTTTTGTCCATTTAAGAGTATGCTGGCTGTGGGTTTCTCGTAGATGGCTTTTACTATTTTGAGGTATGTTCCCCGTATTCCTAGATGTTCAAGGGTTTTTATCAAGAAGGGGTGCTGGATTTTATCAAAAGCTTTTTCTGCATCTAGTGATATGATCATGTGGTTTTTGTTTTGACATCTGTTGATGTATTTAATTACATTTATGGTTTTACGAATATTGAACCAGCCTTGCATGCCAGGAATGAAGCCTACTTGGTCATGATGGATGATTTTTGAGATGTATTGCTGAATCCAGTTTGCTAGGATCTTGTTGAGAATTTTAGCATCTATGTTCATCAAAGATATTGGCCTGTAGTTCTCTTTCTTTGTTGGATCTTTACCTGGCTTGGGTATCAATGTGATACTGGCTTCGTAAAATGATTTGGGGAGAGTTCCATCTTTTTCAATCGCCTGGAATACCTTCAGTAGGATTGGTATCAGCTCCTCCTTAAATATCTTGTAGAATTCTACTGGAAAGCCATCTGGACCAGGGCTTTTTTTTGTAGGAAGTTTTCTTATTATTTGGTCGATTTCCTTGATTGTTGTTTTTTCTTTTTCTTCTGTGTTTAGTACTTTCTTAAGTGTTTCATGTAGAGATGGTTTTGTGGCTGCATAAATTCTTAGGGATTGGATATCTGGGAAAGATTTTAATTCTCCCTCACTGATGAAGTTTAGCTTGGCTGGGTAGGTTATTCTTGGTTGAAATTGTTTATCCTTTAGGACTTTGAAGATAGGGCTCCAAGCTCTCCTAGCCTGCAGGGTTTCTGCAGATAAATCTGCTGCTATTCTGATTGGTCTTCCATGGTGGGTAATCTGGCCTTTTTCTCTTGCTGCCTTTAGGATTTTTTCTTTTGTGCCTACTTTATTTAGGCGAATTATTATGTGTCTAGGAGTTGATCTTCTCATTTGTTGTCTTGCGGGGGTTCTCTGAATCTCTTGTGTTTGAATTTTTGTATCACTGATTAGATGAGGGAAATTTTCTTGAATGATCTCGTGGAAAGTTTGTTCCAATGTGGTCTCTGTTTCTCTTTCTGCCTCAGGGAGTCCGATTATTCTTAGGTTAGGCCTCTTGAGGTAGTCACTCATCCCTTGGAGGTTTTGTTCTGTCTTTTTTAGCTTATTTTCTGTGTTTTTAGAGTTTGGGTTATTTCTATATTTTGGTCCTCAAGCTCTGAGATTCTTTCTTCTGCTTGGGTAATTCTGCTTTCCATGCTTATCAATTTGTTATTTATTTCATTCACAGTATTCTTTATTACTGTTATCTCAGATATCAGCTCCTTCCTAGTTTCTTCTTGTGTCTCCTCAATTCTTTTTAATCTCTCCATTATTGTTTTGATATCTACATTTGCATTTTGAGACCCTTCATTCTGGGGACTTTTCATTGTTTGTATTCCAAAGTCAGTTTTCTCAGTGTCTGCTCTCCCAGGCGTCTGGGAGAGACCCATACTCTTCTTTTGGTTTTTCTTCATTTCTGTAGATTTTTCTCCCTTTACCCCTTTCCCTCCCCCTCTTCAATTCTGTTTTTGAGGGAAGGTGGGGTTGCTTTTATTTCTCTTCTGCAATGACCTGTTCTTCCTTATGAGGGTCTTCTGGTTTTGTTCACTTTTCCCTCTGCTTTACAGTCTGTCTATTCAGCAGTTTGCAGTCTTGGTCCGTTCAGAGAATCTCACCAGTTCACCTATGCCGTCGCCATCTTGCCCCGTCTCCTGCCAACTCTATTATTATTAATCATTCTTACCACTAGCAGGTTGTACATGCTATAGGGTTAGCAATTCCAAATATTGCACACTAAAGGAAGTGAGTGCAAGAGATAACCAGCTACTTTTCCTCATGCTTGACAGGTTGCCCAAAGATTTGATTAATTATAAAGTTTGAAGTGAAATTCAGATAGTGCCATTGTGACATAGAACATTTATTTTATCATTTAGTTTAGACAAATAATACAAAGCCTTTTATTTTCTGCAGGTCTTTACAGAGGAAAATGGAGACCAGATCCCAGATTTTAAAAGAAGAGAATTTGTTATAAAACTCACCACCTACCGTGCATGCTTCCTAAGCTGGTTCTGGAAGTGCAATGCCCGAGAAATAGGTGTTGGTCCATGTTTCCATCTGCCTCCGAAATAAAAGCGTGTCTTACTGTAGTCTGCCCCAAATCAGGAACATTGTACCCCAGAATAGCATGAGACACTAGTATAAGGAGTCCTTACAATTGGAGAGTGGGGCAGAGAAGTTATCACTTTATCTACCTGGAAAGGTAGAGTGAAAATTGAAACTCAGTGCATATGTCCAGAACTCAAGTACACTTAAAAGCTGCATCATCAGCTGGGCTCAGTGGCTCAGCCTGCAATCCCACACCTTTCGGAGGCTGAGTTGAGTGTATTGCCTGAGCCCATGGGTTCGAGACCCGCCTGGGCAGTGAGACCTCATCTCTATAATAAATCAAAAAATCAGCTGGGTGTGGTGGCGCATGCCTGTAATCCCTGCTATTTGGAAGGCTGAGGTGGAAGGATTGCTGGAGCCCAGCAGGTTGAGGCTGTGGTGGCCGGGAGCAGCCACTGCACTCCAGTCTGGGTGACAGAGTGAGACTCCAATTCAAAAAAAAAAAAAACCTGCATCGTCCAGGATGTGGAATATTCTAGAATCCTGCTCTTCCTGACTCCCCACAAGATTTCCTTTTCCTTGCATGCTTTAAACATATAAACTATCAGTCAATGAGTTCCATCAACTTCAGTCACAATATTGTTGTTACTGCTTTGAAGAAGAGTTACATAGTCCACAGATTTTATGTGCAAATTTGAACATCATCTAAGTGTCATACTCAAAGTCAGTCAACCCAACCAAATGATGTACACATATTAAATTGCTTACAATAACAACATGCTATCCTGATATTTCAGGACATTTAGAATGCTGACATTATTTTTAGATGTCAGGGAGAGAACACTAAGGGGCTCAGGTAATAATCTATTGCTCAGGTTTCTTACAAGGAATGGACGTTTTCTGAAAAATCTTTCTTGGTGCCGTATAGTTTTAAGATATTCCTTTTATATCTGAAGACTCTCCAATTTACCATACGAGTGGAGCTCTTCACTACATTCATACAATAAAATACGATGCACCAAACAAAACAGAATGAACAATGGATACAACAAGGAGGAATTTCAAGTGCATTTGACGTTATGATCAAGAGCTGAACCACAGGAACAGAAAAATGACCAGTAATGACCAGAGGCTGGGAGTTGGGGGAAGAACCAATACAAAAAGAAAGCATATCTTGGCTTGATGAACAGGTGCTAGTCTTGATTATGGGGAGGATTATGCTACCAGGATTTTTTTCAAAACCTGCAGAACTTTATGCTAAGAAAGATACATTTTACTGTTTGATTATGATCCCTTAAGTTTTAAAAAGTCAGCGATTACCTGTTGGACCTGTTGTGGAAAGGTTAGTTAAATTTTGTGAAAAATAAATTCTTAGATGAGTTGTTGTTCCTTTATTCAAAATGACAGCTCATAATGTTATAGCACATTAGTTAATTTTATTTGTCCAATGAAAAGAAACATATTTTTTTTACCTGTGTCCACTATTACCTCCTATTAAGAAAGCAAACAGATGACCTGTACTAAATTAAAAAGCAAACACAGACAAGAATAGGAATGGGTCTCACACAGTGTTGCAGTGTTAACTTTCTTGTTCTTTTAAAACATTTGGAATAAAATGTTGTTTGCTGTTGACACCAATATACGTGTCATGAAACAAAATGACAAGAATCTCAGAGAATATGTGTATATTTAATGGTATTTCAAAGGCTGAAAACATGGAGAGATTTGTCATGCATTATTTGATAGTTGCTATTGCCATTAATGCTTCTTGTAATGTCACTGGTATCTCTGAAAGTTGACACATATGAAGTTACCCTTAAAAGGGGAGAGAGGAAGCTCCCTTTTAGAAACACTCTGTCCATCGTTTTGTCCGATCCAGGTTCAAGAAAAAAGTCCTGCATAAAAGATGAGTTGGAGTGAGCATCATCTGCACAGCCTGTTTATAAAGAAAATACATTGAGCATCTCTCGAGCACACTCGCTTCCCTGTTCTAACATCTGCTGCTGGGCACTGTGACCCCTCGGTGTGAGTTCTTCGCAGTCCCTGTGAGACCACAATCATAGGCGTAACACTGGAGCATTCATGTCCCAGGTGCACCTACTTCCTCATTCATGCATTGCACACATATGATACCTGGCCCCATAGCTCCCACTGTGTCCTAGTAGTCTATGAATCCACAGTGACCAGGGAAGAAGCTGTTCTGTCCACACGGAGGGACTTGCATTCCTGGCCAATGGGGAGGTGAGGATCTCACCCTCAATTTGTATTCTGTTACAGAACTCAAACTTTTAAAACAAATGATCAGATTTCCCTTAAAAGCAACAGTGATCTGCCAGTCTCAATATAAAGCACGGATAGCCTTTTTTGGTCTTGTCCAACAACTAACCTGACATTTGCTAAATTTTCCAACTATGGAGTTGAGGCTTTACCAAGAGATTTAATACACAACATTGAGTTGTATTAAAAATCCATCATTCCACTGAAGACCTTTGCTCAGTTCTGCAACTAATTTGAAGAAGATGGATCCTAAGAGAAGAGAAATTTGATATCAATTTTCAGCTAAGGATTTTTTTGTAAAATAAATGCCATCTACATTCATAAAAAAAAAATCAAGAAGGGAGGTTTCTCTTACCCATGCCATCTCTGAACGGTCTCCCTTTCTTTCCTCTCTTCTTTCTCAATAAACTCTGTTTTAAAAAAACAAAATAAAAATAAAGAAGAATCTGGTTCTAGTGCCTATTAGTCTATTAACATAGTGACTATAATTGTTAAGTGTCCTTATGTTAAAACACGCCTACCTTCCTCGAATAAGCCACAGGTGGATAAGATCTCTTATTCCTTACTTGCTTTCCTAAGTAAGATGCGCTGATAACTTTCCCCAAAACAACAAAATCCCCACAAGAGTACTGAAAGAGCAAACTTAGATTCTGAGCAAGAGAGAAGAGAAAGAAAAAGGCTGAAAATATTTGTTATTATCCGAGACCTATTTGAAATTTATGTGTGTGTGTCTACAAGTTCAGGACTGTTCATAATAAAGGGTGCCCGTTGGAGAAGAGGGAAAAGGTGAGTAAATTCAGGGCAGTTGCCCTCCTTTTAAAGTGCTGCTCTAGGATTGATGAAAGCACCTTCTAATTAATAATTAGAAGAAAGAAAAGATCACAAAGCAACACACGTATCTAGCATGACTTCATTTTGTCTAGAGTCCTCCTCTAAGAGCTGAACTCAAAGTTCATTCACACCACAGAGGGAATGAATGATCCGTCCCCTTTTTCTCAGACACCTCTTTCTTTCCCCACTTCTCACTATTTCTTCACCCTCACACAAACATACGCGAAAAACAATTGTGTTCATCCTGCTTCTTCATCATAGGCTGTGCCAGAGACAGTTGGAAAATGGCTTTTTTCCTTTCACCAAAATGACCTGAATATGGCCCACTCATTCATTCATTCATTTTTTGCTTTGGTCAATCTATTCTGAGCTGCCACATAGCTCTAGACACTGTCTTCAGGATGGGGTATGCAGTAGTAAAGAAAAAATGAAAAAAAGAAACATCTATTACAGTCTGGAAGTTATACCACAGGGATAATCATTGCAGTGGAGAAATATTGCTAGGAGTGTGTGGCTGAGGCTGCACTGAAGAGCAGAGGTTAACAGAGAAGGCTAAGGAGGGTGGTCCTTGAGAAGACCTCACAGGGAGTGAGGGGCAGGTGTGGTACAGGCGGAGGGTGAAGGCACTGAGGACAAGCTTCAGGAGGGCCTGTGCCTGGGACGTTCGCAGAAGTCAGAGACCTGTGACACTGAGACTGGGTGAGCAGGGAGGACATTAGTAGGAGAAAAGAGCAGCGATGGCCTAAACTTGCCCCTGAAACCAATGTTGAAGCCCTAACCTCCATGGGATAATGTTAGGAGGGGGATCGTGGGAAGGAATGAGTTTGGATGAGGTCATGAGAAAAGGTGTCCATGATGGGATAGTGTCCTCATAAGATACATCACCAGAGAACTCGCTCTCTCCCAGCCTTGTGATGACAGCACAAGGAGACAGCCCTCTGCAAGGCAGGAATAGAGTCCTCACCAGGGAAGTCCACTGATCGGGAAACTTGATCTTGGGCTTCCAGCCTCCAGACCTGTCAGATTGTGAGTGTCTGTTTCTGAGCCACTCAGGTTGTGGCATTTTGCCATGACAGCCCAGGCAGGCAAGTTCAAGACCCAAGACTTAGTGGGGACAAATTATGTGTCACTTAGAGATCAGGTGACCATACTTCCAGTTCACGCCTATTATTCAAAGGCAACTGTTGAGAAGTCCATGTTTAGCTTTTGTAAATGAACCAGTTTGAGCCTAAAGTGTGCACTTGCCTTACTTCCACAGCTCTGTAAGAACCATCCCTTCCTTGAGGTGGGGGATGAATGGCTCACAGAAGTGCCGTGATTCTTACTTTCTTTTCCAGATGCTCACAAAGGGCCATGCATTCAGTCCTTCTGCTCTTTGCAACAGCTGAATGGTGACTAGTATGGACTCAGTGGGCCCTATCATCTCTGTCATGAGGTACAACTGTTTTATATTGAAAGTACAGCCACAGGCTGTAAGTCAACAAATGAATGTGCCTGGGTTCCCACAGAATGATATTTGGACCCTAAAATTTAAATGTCATGAAGTGTACCTGGGTCACAGAATATTCTTCGTTTGAATTTGTCAACCACTGAAAAATAGAGAACACACTGCTAGCTCAAGGACCAACACGTGCAGTTGTGGGATGGGTTTGGCCATAGCCTGTCCCTTTGCCACCCCAGAAGATGGCAGAGGGAGCCAGATGCAAAGGGAAAGACCTGGCAGAGGCCAGTGCAGCATCCACGTGAGAAGTGACACAGGTCAGTGCTCATGTTGCTTGGTTTGAAAGTAATGTAGTTTGAAAACGTCTTTGAGAATTGGTGTTTGGTTGTCAGGGATGAGAGGAGGAGATCAAAGATCTGAGCACCTGAGAAGGCAGATCTCCCCAGAATGGAGAGGGAGGATCCAGTGGGATGGATGGGGGTGAGGAACATGAGAATTCCGGCTCTGCACAAGCCCATCGTTTGACAGTTACTTGGTGTCCATGTGGAGAAAGGAAGCAGGAAGTTCAATATGCAGATCGGTCATGAAGGGGAGTGGCCCAGGCTGTGGAAATCAACTTAGAAGACTTCGTTGTGTAGATGGGTTAGCACCAGGAGCTGAATGACTGATTCAAGGAGTTATCATAAGAAAGAAACGCAGCCCAAGGATTGGTCCCAGAGACTCCAGCATCCAAGGAACACGAAAGTGCCAATAGTTGTGATCCAGAAATGAGACAGGAAAAAGTCCGAGGGCAAATTCTGTTTCAGGAAAGAGACTGTGTCCAATGCTGCCTTTATCTAAATAAGGGGAGAACCGAGAATTAACTCTTGAACTTTGCAACATGGAAACCCCAGGGACAGTTACAAGAGTGGTGTAGGTGGAGTGCTGAGGACACGCATTTAAATGGAGCAGGTTTCAGAAAGCTTGGGAAAAGGGTCTTTAAAGATGGTGCATGGTCAACCCTTCAGAAGAAACGACCTGTGGTGGAGAGAAAAAAGCTGGCCAGAAGATGCTCTGGGTGAGGGTATTTTTAGATTTATCTGTTATTAAATAGAGAAAACAGTATAAAACTCTTCTATACGCACCATCTAAAGACACAGTGATCATGATTTTGCTACAGATTTTGCTACACTGACCTCACTTATCTCCTTTCTATCAGGCAAACATTATCAGGCAAATGTGTGATCCTAAGTCATCCTA
>NW_007038476.1:0-3266 GCF_000164805.1 Carlito syrichta
TGGCATCATGCTGGATCCCTCCTACCATGGTTGGGGCTAATTAGACAAGACAGACAACATGAACTGGCAGACTCAGAAAGAGTAAAGAACCCATGCTAAATGTATCCTAACAACACACAGGAACTTTTCCCCTTCAGTTATTATTGCCATGCCTAAATGCCTAGAGAAAAGGGAGGACTGAAACTGTTTTGATTGAAACTAAGTAGCAGAAATCTTTAAAAAAAAGTATACTCTGTTAGTATCTGCCATGTTAACACAATTTAGGCTTTCATTTGAAGTAGAAATCTGAGCATTTCTTGAATTTACCATCATAAGAGATGAATCTCCGAAGACAGTGAGACCTTTGAGGGAGGTCATGTCCCCACGTGTGTCAGCTTCCTGAGGCCATATGTGCCACTCTGTTCTTGTCCTTAGGAAGCTAAGCATTCGAGATACTCCTACAGGAGTGGTTGGGACACCACTAGGGGATGTTTCTGGTCACTGACAAACCAGTAGGCAAACCAGTCACTGAGGGGTGCTGATGTCTGGAGGGACCAATGCCAATGTCTGCTCAGTCCAGTGGTCCTTTCTACCCACCTCCTGGTCATGATTCCAGAGTGGCACTGCCAACAGCAAGTTTGGTGACACTGGTCAGCACACATCCTCATGGCCCAAACCCAAGTCACAATCACCACAGCTTCTGGGGCCCTGAAAACATACCCTGATCAACTGAAACACTATATTTAAAATTGGATTTCATCATACCTACACTTAAGTTTAATAATCACACATGGTGAGTGGCTGTAACATTGCATGACACATTTTCAAAACATTGAATAAGAAGTTGAAGCAAATGCAAAAAAGAAAAAGAAATGTTCTGAACACTTGAATATCTAGACCTGAATTGTATCCCACATCTTTAAAATAAAAAAAATAGAAAAGAAAAATTGCATTTTCTCTGTAGTTAAAGAAACACTAGCTGGGCTCAGTGTCTCATCCTGTAATCCCGTGCCTTTGAGAGACTGACATGAGTGGATTGCCTGAGCCCGCGGGTTCGAGACCCGCCTGGGCAGGGAGACCTCATCTCTACAATAAATCAAAAAATCAGCCGGGCGTGGAATCGCATGCCTGTAATTCCGGCTACTTGGAAGGCTGAGGCGGAAGGATCGCCGGAGCCCAGCAGGTCAAGGCTGCGGTGGCCAGGAGCGGCCACTGCACTCCAGTCTGGGCGACAGAGTGAGACTCCAACTCAAAAAATAAATAAATAAATAAATAAACACTAATGAAACTTGTGACATTTTAAACTTATCAAATATATGTTTGCAAATTATTTTTGCTTTCTTTTCCACTAAATTATTCAATGTTGGTGAGCACATGGAGAAAAGAAATTTTCATAAACCAATGAACTGTCATATGTCTGTTAGTATAAATTTGGGGGCTCTCAATTGGCCACAGTTATCAAAAGGCTTTAAACAAAGTGTAGGCCCTGTGTCTGTGAATTTCATTTTCAGAGATCCATCCTAAGGAACTAATTGAAGCCTTAGACAAAGATTAAAGTGCATGACTACCAACAACATCATTAATTCAAACAATGGAAAAAATCCCAAACCTACTCAATGCCACGAATGGGGGGATCATTAAATAGATTGCTTCTCAGCCGGACTCGGTGGCTCAGCCTGTAATCCTGCGCCTTTGGGAGGCTGAGGTGAGTGGATTGCCTGAGTCCGCGGGTTCGAGACCCGCCTGGGCAGGCGAGATCTCATCTCTACAATAAATCAAAAAATTAGCCGTGCATCTGTAATTCCGGCTACTCGGAAGGCTGAGGCGGAAGGATCGCCAGAGCCCAGCAGATCGAGGCTGCGGTGGCCGGGAGCGGCCACTGCACTCCAGTCTGGGCGACAGAGTGACACTCCAACTCAAAAAAAAAAATAGATTTCTTCTCAAAAGGCTGGCATGTTTCTAAGAACAGTAAATAATGTAATAAATGTTTAGGGTATCATTTTGATTGAAAAAGTCTGGGAACAAAACAGAACATAAAACATGATCTTTATTTGTGATTATATTTACATGTCTAACAAAAATAGAGGAATATTGCCAAGGGTCAAATCTGAATGGAAGGTTGATTTCTCTTATGTGAACTTTTGTATTTTCTTAAATTGTGTTCAAATTATTTGTACCAGAAGGAAATAAATCAGTAAACTATTTTAGTCTATCTGTAGGTAATTCAGAACATCAGCAGGACCCTTGGGAGTGAAGTGGCCACACGCAGCACTCACTCTTTCAGCCATCAGGGTATTACTTTCCTTCTTAGCTGAGTCATGAATTGACCACTGGCCTCATGTGTGGGTCCCTCCAGCCCCTCTGCTCCTCTCCTGGCTGAATACAGTTCATCAAGATGCTAGGTCCCACGGGAACTCTACATCCAACAGAGAAACATCCCAGACCCTGGAATGGTGTAACACCCACCTCGTGAAATAATAAAGACTGCACAACAATCAAACACAAAAAACCCAGTGGTGGAAGCTGACAGACTCTGAAAAATTAGCACGGGGGGGAGGGAGGGTGTCACTCCCTCCCATGGGTCCCTTCATCCTCGGGTTGCTCCACTGGCATCAAAGATGGAACTCCTGGTTGCTGGGGGAGCTGACAAGCTTCCCTTGAGTGCTCAGTCTATTTCGTTCCCATGGGGCAGGTGAGGTAGCAGCTCAAAAATGGAACTCTGTGCAAACTTGTGATGACTCACTTAGGAATTGTGTCAAATTTTAAACAGTTTTTAAAAATCAACCACTGGATAATTGAAGGGGAAGAGATGCCCAATTGGCATCCTGCACCAGGCATCAGTTACCATGCCACATCCTCTCCTCCCAAGACAGGTGTCAAGGGTGACAGTGGCTCCCACCCATGCGGCCCCCCACCCTGTCACCCTCCCGGCACTCTCTTGCTGTCAGATTCCCATATTGTCTCTTCTCCATCAGCCTCTCCTTCCAACAGAGAGTAAATATCCCTCCAAATAAATAATAAAAACCGAACTTTTAAAAGTGGTGACCCTCAAATCTCATTTAGAAATTCTCGTTTTGACAAGATGTTTGCCAAAACTATTTCCCAATTTTTTTTGGAAAACCACCAAAGTCTAAATTACCAGCAACATAAAGTATAAATCAGAGGCCACATTTTTTTCACAGTTAATGACTTTGGGGAAAAGGTGAACAGTTTTAAATTAGTAAATGAAGAATGATTCATCCAGTATATTCCGCTGATGATCAAAGTTCCCACTGTCATACATGAGT
>NW_007038477.1:0-623 GCF_000164805.1 Carlito syrichta
GATGCAGCAATTCCCATTTTGGGAATTTACCCAGAGGAACTCAAATCAAAAAAAAGAACCAACCATGCTACCCAGAGAAAACCGGAATGCATTTAAAAAATGTGGTGCATACACACAGTGGAATATTATGCAGCTATAAAGAAGGGCAAGCCGGGCTCGGTGGCTCAGCCTGTAATCCCAGCACTTTGGGAGGCTGAAGTGAGTGGATTGCCTGAGCCTGTGGGTTCAAGACCCGCCTGGGCAACTTGGTGAGACCTCATCTCTACGATAAATTTAAAAAAATTAGCCGGGGGTGGTAGTGCGCGCCTGTAGTTCCAGCTACTTGGAAGGCTGAGGCGGAAGGATCGCCAGATCCCAGCAGGTTGAGGCTCCCAGCCACTGCACTCCAGTCTGTTGACAGAGTGAGACTCCAACTCAAAAAAAAGAAAAAGAAGGGCAAACATAAAGACTTCTCAGCAATTTGGATGGATTTAGAGTCTAATTACTTTGGGATCTATCACAGAAACAAAGAACAAAGTACTATATATTCTTACTCATATATGGACCTTGAACAATTATCATAATACTATGAGAAGGGAATTGGCAGTAGTGGGAAACTGCCAGGGGTGGGAGGTGGGATTGGC
>NW_007038478.1:0-679 GCF_000164805.1 Carlito syrichta
CGGTCTAGGTGGTGGCCGCGAGGGAGACAGGGTGGAGGGCGGCAGGGACGCAGCGCGGCAGGCTGGAGGCCTGGGACGGGGCTGCCGGCGGGCGCGGCGCCGGAGCCCCCAGGCCGCCCGCGGGGGACGTGGAGGCGGGGGCCGGGGTCGGAGGGCGGGCGGGGAGGAGGGGCGGCGCGCCTCGGGAAGGGCGGGGCCCAAAAAGAAGGCGCGCAGAGGGAGGCCAAAAGCCTACAGCACCAGGTATTCCCAGGCGGTCTCCCATCCAAGTACTAACCAGGCCCGACCCTGCTTGGCTTCCGAGATCAGACGGGATCGGGCGCGTTCAGGACGGTATGGCCTAGACGTGGGCGCTCCCCTCTCGGCGCCCCAAGAGGCTGCCGGCCGCCGTCCGAGGCAGCCTCGCGGGACTGCAGGAAGCGGGGCCGCTCATGAGGCCGCGGGCGGGCTCCGCGGGGGGACTCCGGGCCGCCGGCTGGGGCGGCACCCCTGCGCCTTCGCCCCGCCGCCTGCGCCGCGCCGCGCCTCGTGCGCGCGCGCTCGGCCCGCCTGACGTCCAGCCGCCGGGTCGGGGCGCCAGATTCCGGGGGGCCACGCGGCCCCGGAGGGCAGGGTGTCACAGATCCCGAGAGACCCCGCTGCAGGGCCTCTCCCGAAGGCCAGCATCCCGAGCTTCCCC
>NW_007038479.1:0-733 GCF_000164805.1 Carlito syrichta
GCCGGCTAGCCAGATGACTTAATTAGCAAACTACCTACTTCCCAAGGTGGCTAGCCAGCTGACTTAACTAACTGAATTAACCAACTAGCCAACTGGCTAGACAGCTAAATTAACTATATAGCTACCTAGCTAGCCAGTTGGCTAACCACTTGAATTAACCAGCTGACTTAACCGGCTAGGCAGCTGACTCAACTACCTTATTTAACTAGTTAGCCAACTGGCTAGCCAGCTTACTTAACTAGCTGACATCTTTAGCTAGCCAGGTGGCTAGCCAGCTAAACTTAATAGCTAGCTACCTATGTATCCCGCTGGCTTGCCAGCTGACTTAACAACCTAGTTACCTAGCTCACCAGCTAGCTAGCCAGCTGACTTAACTAGCTAGCTACACACATAGGCAGCTGGCTAGCCAGCTGACTTAACAAGCTGACTAACTTGCTAACCAGTTCACTTACCTAGCTGACTTAACAAGCTAGTTTCCTAAATAGCCAGCTGAATTAACCACCTGAAATAACTAGCTAGCTACCTAGCTAGCTATCTACCTATCTAGACGACTCAAATAGTTGACTTAACTAGCTAGCCAGTTGACATAAATAGCTGATTTAACTAACTAGCTACCTAGCTAGCCACTGATTTATCTAGCTGAATATGTAGCTAGACAGCTGTCTAGTCATCTGAATTGATTAGCTTTTTGACTAGCAAGCGAGCAACCTAGCCAACTGACTTAATGAGGTGG
>NW_007038480.1:0-832 GCF_000164805.1 Carlito syrichta
ATCTCTGCATAAGTCTGAAACAAAACTACCTAAGTCTAATCACATAAAATCACACTCATACCAATCTCTTTGAAATTTACTTACCACGAGTCCTTAATGGATATCAATGAATATTGTTACAAAAATAAATCAGGCTGCTTGCCAAATCGGCCAATTCAAACTGACATCTGTGGGGCTTTCTCTGAGCTTTACTATGTATGGTTTAAATTTTCTTTTATTTTTAAATGTAGAAATGGTAACAGTTTGGATACATTTTTAAAAATTGCAGTTAGGGAATAAAGCAGTGTTTTGATTTTTAATAAAATTCTTTTAGTTGTAGCCTACATATTGCTGGTTTAAATATTAAAGCCATTTAACATTTTAAAAAAATTTTGAAGAGGTATATCCTATGTTACTAATCCAAATCCCTACCTTTAAGAGTTCTAAGATAATTCTTATGCAAGTAATTTTTAGGCAGGCACAATGTTGAATAAAACAAATCAAATTCCTTTTTGAATGCTAGGAATTCAAAAATAACTTTGAAGGAAAGCTGGGTGTCAGCAGAGAATAATAAAGTGCTAAGAATATAAGGATTTCTCTATTTGTAAATATGCACATATACTTTGAACAGTCAAGTATGAATAATAATTGTCTTTAAATAACTAGAATAAGGTTGCTCATTAAATTAATAGGAATTGAATGTGTGCTTAAAGGCTAAGTAGTGGGAAAAAGGAGTTGTTTAATCTTTTAAATACTGTGTCAGACCATTTTGATACATCCAATAATTCTCAGAGTACATTAAATATAGACGTACATTTCCTGTGTTGTGAATTTTTTTATGTGACTCTCCATG
>NW_007038481.1:0-785 GCF_000164805.1 Carlito syrichta
GAGACTAGCTTTTCCTTTGAATGATCAGGACACTTTTCAGCATTTTTTTTTTAAACAAACTCTGTTTACTTGACTCTGTTTTGCTTCCATCACTCATCTTTGAGTAAGGTGACATCACCTCATCCAGACGCATTTGCCAGTAACCACAGTGTGGGCTGCACTTTGATGTGCTCTTTGAATCGACTCCTCTGATTTCCAGTGGAAGGGTCGGTTGACTTTGAGCCTCCCTCCCTGATACTCAGGTAAGGTCTTCTTCTGTGCTACCAGTCCTCTACTTGCTTCTCTGCCACCAAACTATGAACAAGGGGTCACAACATCAGGTCCCAGCAGACATGGGCAGGTGAAACACAACCAGTGAAATGGCATGCAACCTCTGATGGCTTATGGAAGGCATTTAAGGACGGTATTTCCCAAGTGCATTGCCCTTTTAAGTAGAATTTCTCCATGACTAAAATAATATTTGGTATCTTCAGTATCAGGCCCTGGCTCGAAAACAGTGTTTCCTCATCTTTTTTTTGACCCAAGTGACACACGCACACACACACACAGAGACACACACAAGTATTTTAAGACATAAGTCCAGTGTTTTACATCTCTGGATCATTTTTTGAGAATAAAATCTCAGAACCAAGACTTTTTTATTCCAGGAATCTCAACATTTAGTTGATAAATATATTTCCAAAATAGTTCTTAAAATCTTTATGGCAGTCTGCATTTCCTGTGCAATGTAGATAGAGTCTTTTATACCCTTGCCAGAATTTGAATTTAACTAAGTTTGTGACTTC
>NW_007038482.1:0-595 GCF_000164805.1 Carlito syrichta
CTGCCCAGGTGGGTCTCGAACCCACGGGCTCAGGCAATCCACTCACCTCAGCCTCCCAAAGGCGCGGGATTACAGGTTGAGCCACCGAGCCCGGCTACCCCAGTGATTATTAATAAAACATACAACAACAGATGCTGGCAAGGATGAGGAGAAAAAGGAACGCTATTATACTGCTGGTGGGAATGCAAACTAGTGCAACCTCTTTGGAAGACAGTGTGGTGATTTTTTAAAGAGTTTTAGAATTTTAAAACAGTTTTTTTCCTTCCCTCTTCCTTCCTTATGTTATATATATATATATATATATATATATAATGGTAAGGCCTGAACATGAAGGAATTTGTTAAAAGTTTACATAAAAATGGATCAATGTAAATTTATAACCATTTTTGAAGTAATATTTATGGCATTCCCTGACAATATCAATCCCATCTTTACCTGCAGCTATGTACACAAATATCATGGACAGAAGTCTCTTCTCCTCTGAGGCAATGAAAAAATTATGATAAACTACATGGATTTTTTGTTATTGCTAATTGACTTATGTCTTGCTAATCTGAATATGTATGTATAAATAATATACATTTCAGAAAAAATA
>NW_007038483.1:0-752 GCF_000164805.1 Carlito syrichta
GAAAAACCCTCAACCAAATATTAGTAAGTCAAACCAACAATGTATAAAAAGGTTATAAAAGATGACCAAGTGGGATTTATCTCAAGGATGCAAGACTGGATCAACATTTGAAAATCAGTTCATATAATCCATATCTACAGACTGAAGAAGATAGATCACATAAACATATCAACATGCAGAAAAAGCATTTGACAAAAACCAACAACTAATCATAATAAAAATAAAATTATTGAGTAAACTGAGAATAGAGGGTCAATTATTCAACTTGACAAAAAATATCTACAAAAAACTACTGTCAGTATCACATGTACTGATGAGAAACTAAAGGAAGATATTCCACTAAGATCTTGAGCAAGGCAAGAATGTCCCCTCACTAGTCTTTTTTAATACTGCACTAGAAGTTCTAGTTAATGCAATAAGCCAAGAAAAGGAAATAAACATATACAGAATGGAAAAATAGATATAAAACTGACTTTGTTCACAGAAGACGTAAATATATATGTAGAAAATCCAAAAGAATAGATAAAAGCAAAATCAAAAATCTCTGAAACAAATAAGTGATTGTAGTAAGGTAGCAGGAAATAAGTCAATGTGCAAAATCAATTGCTTTCTTATACACCAGCAATGGACAAGTAAAAATTGAAATTAAAAATGTAATACCACTGGCATTGACATGCAAAAAGTTGAAAACATAGTATCAATAACAAAACATACACATGATCTCTTTGAGAAATCTCTGCTTAAAGAGTCAA
>NW_007038484.1:0-915 GCF_000164805.1 Carlito syrichta
CCTCGGGGATTCAGTGGAAATACACTTTGAAAAATAGAAATTGGTTAAAATACGAGGGATATATCACTTTACATTTCCTTCAAATAGGCAGGGGTACCTTTTGAGTAGGCGTTGCATATCTGTATGTTTAAGTTAAAATTCACCAGCAGAAAATACAGCGTGTCCCAAGAATATGTACAAAAGTTTTAAGAAAGGAAAAATATATGTTAAATTATTCTACAATTTTTCCTTTGATATTGTTAAGATTTATTATGCATTCTGACTTCTGAATAGCAACATAGGTACTCTGATCCTCAATGTGAAGTTGACTGAAGATGATACACGTCTGGAAAGTCAACACGTTTCAATTTGTGCAGAATAAAACATTCAGCATTTATGTGAGAAATGTAGTAGTTTCAAAGTTGAAACCAAATGTACAATGGATTCTCACGTATGAATAGGAAAGGAAGTTATAATGGGAGTCGTGCGCCCTTCGTAGAAATCAATCCCTTCAAAGGAACATTTCTATCCCCAACCCTGGACTGCAACTATCTTTAGATGAAAAAAGTTAAAAAAAAAAAAATAGAAGAAAGCAAATACAGTCAGTTGCACGTTTTACAGCTTTTATTTATGTATTTATTTTATTTTAATTGTTGCACAATATGGGGTACAATTCAGAGTTAGATATTCAAACCTTGATTATGCATGGTCCCTGGATGGTGAGGTCTGCCCCTCCCTCCGTTAACAATATAACTCCACAGCCAATCCCACCCCTACCCCAAAACCGTTTTCTACTACTGCCAATCACTTTCTTCTAGCACTCTAATCGATCAAGTGCAGCTCAGGAGGGAGAACATTTGGATCTCTATTCTTTGTTATAGTGATAATTCACGGAAAATGACCTAATTCATATTCATCAAGCTTTCTGCAAAATCC
>NW_007038485.1:0-871 GCF_000164805.1 Carlito syrichta
AGGGTACACACAAACATCCCAAATATTACACAGGTAACCAAATTATTACACGGTAGACCTCTTGAGATATAGGAGGACACGGATCCCTTATGTACCACTCCGAACCCTGGGTGAGCTGTGTTCTTTGGCTCGTGATCCATGGGTATCTCCAAGTGTGCCAGAAAAAAAGATGTCCAACTGATATGTATTATCTCGTCAGGATGTACTCGGAAGAAAGGTCTGTGGGAAGAGGCCTCCCAGTGGAAATTTCCGTTTCCATTTGGACACACCGTTTTTAACTCCTCTTCTGCCAGAAACTGGCCTGGAAATAAGCTGCTATCTCTTAAACAAAGGGTTGTAACAAGATGGATGGCCACTGATCCTCTGGAATTGAAATATTCTCCCATGTGCTGTTCCTGCTTCACTTGTGGTGAGCATATGACTGTCCTTGCCGCATATATGGAATTGGTAGATACTTTTGTTGGGTCAATGATGAGTACTTTATATTGCCTTGAGGAGCGGTGATGACTCAAATATCAAGTACAATGGCATGACGCTGAGGCCCAGCCTAGAAGACACTTGTGTAATCCAACATGGGAGAAATGATGATGGTCCCTTTGGTACGATCTAGTTTGTTGCTGGAGGACTTGTCATACCGGAGGCCATCATGTGGAGCAGGAGGATATGCTACTGCATCATTTGTCCCATGTTATCCTTAAACTTTAATCCTCATCAGCGTTCCTGGCCATTTTGGCATCCCTGGCTGATCACCACATCACACGTTTTGTCTTTCAGGGGAAAATCTGCTGAGAACGACTGCATGGCATGCACCGTCGTAAAGGAGTGCAGGACCTCGTTCGGTTGTCATGACCAATGGTTTAACAGTCAGCGA
>NW_007038486.1:0-814 GCF_000164805.1 Carlito syrichta
AAATGCAGAATCCAAAATATATTTTCCTCTCTACTGTATTTACATAGTTGTACTGCCACCTTTCAACTTGATTAATAATGTTTACAAAGCTTCATGTTGAATGTCCATTAATTTGCATACATGTATTTTCATGTTAGAATTTCAAGAACCAGGAGCTATTCCAGAATTAGGAGGAAAATGCACATGCTTCCTTTTTTACTCCCATAATTGGGTAAATTGCTGATAAGATGAACCCAATTCTGCACATATAAAATGTGTCTTCCATGGTCAGTGCAAATTTCTAATAAATCTGATAAAACTATAGATTTACTAATAAGGGGTGGTCAGTGACTAGGACCTGGGTCTGGATACTTTTATACTTAAGTGCAAAACCATAAAATTTAAAATGCCCAAAGATACAGTTTATTCATACATTTAGATGACCTAAATTTACACAGTCCTTATAAAAGGCTAATATTTTACTTAGACGAACCAAAGTATTTTAAAAATACTTTTAATCTACTTATTTGTGGCTGAACTATGTGAATCCAATCAGGTCCCTCAAAAAGGAATCAAGCTAAGACACCCAGGACTGTTTCTGCTACAGAGGTCACAGGAGTTTACATATTTGTCATAGGCTAAAAGCAGTGATGTACAAAAACACTTATGGGCACACAGAAAACGTGTGCATAATAAACACACCCTGGCAGATAGTCAGAAAAACAATATGGATGCCAAAAGAGCAAGAAATGCTCATATGCTTCTCCTTTCCATAAAAGGATTATGTGCATGTGTACAGAGAACAAAAAACATGGACATTCGTATTTAATAATAA
>NW_007038487.1:0-923 GCF_000164805.1 Carlito syrichta
CTGCCCAACAGCAAGTGTGGTGACACTGGTCAGCACACATCCTCATGGCCCAGACCCAAGTCAGCCACCACAGCTTCTGGGGCCCTGGAAACATACCCTGATCAACTGAGACACTATATTTAAAATTGGATGTCATCATAACTACACTTAAGTTTAATAGTCACACATGGTGATGACATTTTCAAAACATTGAATAAGCAGTTGAAGCAAATGCAAAAAAGAAAAAAAAAATTTCTGAACACTTGAATATCTAAACCTGAATTGTACCCCACACCTTTAAAATTAAAAAAAAATTAGAAAAGAAAAATGGCATTTACTCTGTTGTTAAAGAAACACTAGCTGGGCTCGGTGGCTCAGCCTGTAATCCCGTGCCTTTGGGAGGCTGAGGTGAGTGGATTGTCTGAGCCTGTGGGTTCGAGACCCACCTGGGCAGGGGAGACCTCATCTTTACAATAAATCAAAAAATCAGCAGGGCGTAGTAGAGCATGCCTGTAATTCCGGTTACTTGGAAGGTCGAGGTGGAAGGATAGCCGGAGCCCAGCAGGACAAGGCTGCGGTGGCTGGGAGTGGCCACTGCACTCCAGGCTGGGTGACAGAGTGAGACTCCAACTCAAAAAATAAAGAAATAAATAAACACTAATGAAACTTGTGACTTTTTAAACCTATCAAATATATGTTTGCAAATTATTTTTGCTATCTTTTCCACTAAATCATTCAATGTTGGTGAGCACATGGAGAAAAGGAATTTTCATAAACCAATGGACTGTCATATGTCTGTTAGTATAAATTTGGGGGCTCTGAATTGGCCACAGTTATCAAAAGGCTTTAAACAAAGCGTAGCCCTGTGTCCATGAATTTCATTTTCAGAGATCCATCCTAGAACTAATTGAAGCCTTAGACAAGATTAAAGTGCATGGCTACCA
>NW_007038488.1:0-715 GCF_000164805.1 Carlito syrichta
CGAGGGTGTTGAGAGTTCCAGTGTTCCATATCCTCCCCAGCGCTTGGTATTTTCTGTCTTTTTTTCATTTCTGTTGTTTTTGTGAGTATGTGTAGGTATCTAATTGTGGTTTTAAGTGTAATTTCTTTGATTTAATTTCTTCTTAGTTTAATTCTGAAGTGTTATGTTCCACCATTTTTTTTAGCCTCCCAATTTATTTGCTTAAAAATTGGATCTTTTGTCCTGTGGAATCCTAATTCAGTTAAATACCTTTCTGCATATGGAGATGATCATATAGTTATTCCCTTGGCCTTATTAGCACACTAGATTTTGTAGATAGTTTTCCTGATACTTAAATACATTTTGATACATGGAAAAGTTCCATAAGGCTGTGATTCATATTTTATATCCTCTTTATGTTTGTTAATGTTTTATTTAAGAACATTCTTTCATATTGTTTTATGATCTTGTGTGTACTTTCACTTTTGATGCATTTTTATGCCATATTTCGGAATCAATTTTATATGTGCTTCCTTGTTTATATATTTCCTATGATCCTGGAATATTTTAAGTAGTGTTGGTATTATCGTACCTTTGACGGTTTGCTAGAACTCTCATTGGGAACGATTTGAGTCTAGCATTGTTTAATGGGAGTTTATTTAACCAAATTCACTATTTCTTCTATGTAACTGATATGTCAAGACTTATTTTTACTTCCCTGGGGTCAATTTGGATC
>NW_007038489.1:0-1139 GCF_000164805.1 Carlito syrichta
CACATTTGACTTCTGCAAGTACAAGAGCTGCTCAAAGTGGTTCCCATCAGCATCCAGACACTTCTGATGATGGTGAACGACTGCAGGACTTGTTCCTGGGCAAGGCCTCCCAGATCTTCCCTTGTGCACATCACACACGATCCCATGCATCTCAAACTTATCATAAACATGTGGAAATTGTTAAGCATGTTGGAGGCTCTGCTGCATACTCACGCCTCCGTTGTCACACTTCCACAATGCTTTCAAATTTCAAATAACATTTCAAAGTGGTCTTGTGCACCTCTAAAAACCGTACTTCCACCATTTTCTTTGACTATACTGTCTATCGCATGGTGATCCTAACATTCATTTGATAAATGCTATCTCTTTATTGAATGGCATACTAAACTTTGCTACCACAATTCAATTCAGCTTTGAACAGTAATACATAGATAATATCCCTTAAAACATGTATATATTTTTGCCCCCCCACCCCAGTATGTACTTGAATACAGGCCGTAAGCTTTGCAAAAGCTAACAAAAACACACTGCTCTGCACAGTGCAGACCCCTCTGATAAGACTTTAAATCTTCCCGGAGGGAAGCACACTGTGGTGAGGGGTTGAATGCAGCTTATTTTATTTAGCTTCTTATGTTAACAGATTAGAGAGCACCATAGCTCAGTTAGGTTCAAGCCACCCAGAAGTGACTACAGATTCAATGAGGCTTTGAACAACCTGGTAGGGAACCAGTGGCATTCACTCTTTCTTCCACTTTGTAGACAAGAACATAGTAGCTACCAGAAGCATGCCAGAGCTTATTCCAGGTAAAAATGCTAAGAAGCAGTGATAACATTTTTTTCTTACGTTTGTTATTAATTGTTCATTAAAGATGGAGTCTTGCTCTGTCACCCAAATTGAGGTGCAGTGGTGTGATCACACTCCCTGCAGGCTCAAACTCCTTGGCTCCAACCATCTTCCTGCCTTAGCCTCTCCAGTAGCTGGGCTAAGGGCTTATGCCATCAAGTCCACTATTTTTTTTAATTGTGTAGGGACAGAGTCCTTCTATGCCGCCAAGGCTGGTCTTCATCTCCCGGCCTCAGGCAATATTCACACCTCAGCCTTCTAAAGCATTGGGATGATAGGCATGAGTCACGGTGCC
>NW_007038490.1:0-803 GCF_000164805.1 Carlito syrichta
CTCCCTGATGTAGAGTAACCTATTCTATAACACTTTCTATGAATAAAATAAATTCAGTTTCTATTATAAGTAGAAAAATGTACACTAATTGCAACTAAGGAACTGGTTTAAAAGAATGCAGCACAGCCTAAAGTGGGTGCTGGGATCTTAGGAATGTGGCCCAGTACAAAGTTCATGCTGGGCTATTTCTGGTAAGTGTAGATAATCATCTATACCATCTAAAACTGGAAACAGCTCTCTAAATGTATATACTAATTCTACAAATATACTTTAAATTCTTATAAAGAAGCTTGTATCATGTATAAGGCTCCCAAATGTAACCTGAGTTTGAACTGTGTTAAGTTTTAAGCTGAAAACTCAGTCTGTGAAAAACGGGAACAATGGATCCTCAGAGTCAGCCATGCCTGTCATATTCTCAGAACTTCATGCTTAGATCATCAAAGTCCCTGCTAGTGGGTCATGCCAAACAACAAAGAAAGGAGGAGGAATGGGCCTTCAACTCCTGAACACAACCTGGTGGTCTCAGGGTCCGCAGATCAGGCGGGCCTCCACGGCCAGTTGCCAACATAAATATGTAGTAAACTTTGATGTCTGGAAGTGCAATAACTCCTGCTTTGTTTCTTTTGATAAAATTCCTTAGGCTATTCCTGATTGTTTATGGTTTCTTATGAATTCTTTATTGCAATTTCCAGGTCTGAGAAGAATGATGTTAACTTAATGGTTATTCCATTGAATCTGTAGGTTTGACTAAAGGCTAATTTTTACATTAAAAAGGAAAGTAAAGTCAGGAAACAAGCATGTCA
>NW_007038491.1:0-734 GCF_000164805.1 Carlito syrichta
CACACCCCATATCAACAGGGTGCCTGAATGAAACGCAATTGTATACCTAACCCTTAACTGTACCCCACAACTTCACAATAAAAAAATAAAAATAAATTAAAAAATTAAAAATGGGCATTTGTAGTTAAACTAATTGGCATTCATTTTTTGACTTGACAATGGATGGCATTTAGGACTGAATCTGAGACTTGCATTTGCTGTTTTAGGGCAAGACTTTCTAGTTTCTTTAAGTTTTTTGGATGCCACCGCAGAAAGTTATGAATACTTATGGCCCAGCCTCATGGACACAAGATGAGTGTCAAAAATGCTGCATGCCTAAATTACATTATCAGGTTACAAACTGTCTTAAAAATTAGAACTAATCAAACAGTCACGGGTTTTGAGCTTGTTCCTCAGCAGCAAGCCCAAATGCGCACAGCTAGTTATCAAAACCACTTAGCTTTGAACTACCTGCTGGCGAAAAAAAAAAAGTATGTGATAAATTTAATAACTCTAACTGTTGTTTACAAATAGATAATAATTGATATAGCCACCAATGTTAAAAAAAAAAACAAAACTTGCTCTTGTCCCAGTGCAAATCTGGCAACACATAAAAATCAGCAATTAATTTAAAAACATGTTCTCGGGTATAGAAAAACTTAAGTATATTATTAAATTTATACTCCTATTGATAAGATCCTGTCTTATCCTCTCTTGCATAGTCCCAATAATTATAAACGCCATTTCTAAGTTTG
>NW_007038492.1:0-1344 GCF_000164805.1 Carlito syrichta
GCAGTATCTGTTCCAGATATGTGTCTAATATCTGTCAATCTCCATATATTTTACCCATTAAGAGGCTGGGCACAGTTCCCAATCTGGCAAGCTTAGAGAACCTAAGCCAACAAGTAAGAGTCAAAAGCCCAGGGAATTAACAGAGATTTGGACTGAGAATTTTAATTCAATAAATACTGAGTAGGTATTATGTTCTATAGCAACAGAATAATCAGATGAGGTTCCTGTCCTGCAGAATCTCTTCTTGAGAGGAGACCAACACATTCACCTAGCTGTAGGTAAGAAAGAAAAGGCAACTAAGATATAATTAGTATTTAAGATGCTGGGCATTGTTCAGTTCAGTTGCACAAAAATAGAATGAGACATACATTAATTTCTTCCATGATACAGATGATAAAACCAAGGGCTTAAGGGGTAAAGTCTTCACCCAAGGTCACCCTGAAGGTAACTAGTGAACTCCTGATAATACCCCCTTTGAAAAGACTCCTCAAGAAATGAGGAATGTAGGGAGAGAAAGAAGAAATGTCAGAAAAAGGGAGAACTCAGGACAAGAAACTCTGACTCCACCACCTTAATCTAGTCAATTGCCATCCCCCACTCTGCAGATAATGATTATATTGGATATTAAGAGACAAGAAATCTACTCCTAGCTCCACTACAGACTAGTTGTGTGGTCTTGGACAATACCAACAATGGATTCATGTAAGACATTTGAAATTGTGTAACAACTGAAATTCACTCATGTGAATCTTCAAGTTGGAGTTTCAAGTGATTTATCTGAAGATAGGTGATGATGATAGATAGATGATATAAGATAGACAGATAGACACACACATATATAAACGTTTATGTATCATATATTTACCCTAAATATTAAACTCTTAACCACTGAATTTTTTTTTTTTTGAGTTGGTGTCTCACTCCATCATCCAGGCTGGAGTGCAGTGGCATGCTCACAGCAACACCAGCATTGACCTGGTGGACTCCAGTGATCCTTCTGCCTCAGCCTTCCAAGTAGCTGGAACTACAGGTGCATGCTACCATGCCCAGCTAATTTTGGCTTTATTGTAGAGATGAGGTCTTGCCAAGTTGCCCAGGTGGATCTCAAACCCGTGGTCTCAGGCAATTCACTCAACTCGGCCTCCCAAAGTGGTGGGATTGCAGTCTGAGCCACTGAGCCCAGACTGAAATTTCTTAATGGCTCTCCCCAATACCTACTAGTGAGTCATCCTCATTCATTTGTCATGCAAGGTCTTTTATGATATGACCCCACCCTCTCTCATCATTTAATGACTCATTTTCTCTCTACATTTCCAATGTTTTAACCACATTGACCACTATGTG
>NW_007038493.1:0-753 GCF_000164805.1 Carlito syrichta
AAAATGTTGGACAGTAATTTTTGAGTGGTGTGCCCCTCACATCAAAAGACAAGAGAATTCTCTGTGCTCTGTGCCACCATTCAATCCTATCGAAGTTTTCCCAAGGGACCCAGCAGAGGACATGTCCATTCACAACCTGAGCCACATATGCATTGATGATTATTAAACAAGCATGAATCTCTCTCTCCTTAGAGCAGGACCAAAGTGTATTGAAACTCACTTTGAAAAACAAGCATGGGGCTCCTAGAAGAGCATGCCAAGAGAAACTCAAGGTGCCGCTTACTCCCGTTTCACCCATGACTTGAGAGAAAACTGCATGCATTGCTGACGGTCCACCTTGCCTCCCAGACCAAGACCACCTCCTTTCATGATGACCCTCGGTGACTGATAAACCATTTCTCATGACACCCAATGGAAGCCATGCACTCCTGTACGACGGTGCATGCCATGCAGCCGTTCCGAGCAGAATATTACTCTGAAAGCAAAAAGTGTGATGTGGTGGGCCACAAGGATGGCTAAAATGGCCAGGACCTGGCATGAGGATTCAAGTATAAAGATAACATGGGGAATTTTATGGAGTAGCATATCCACATGCTCCACCAGATGGCCTCCCGTACGTCAAGTCCTCCAGCACCAAACTAAATCGTACCGAAAGGGACCATCATCATTTTTCCTCAGTTGGATTACTCTACTGTCTTCAAGGCTGGGCCTCAGCGTCATGCCATTGTACATGATATTTAAGTCATCACCGCT
>NW_007038494.1:0-887 GCF_000164805.1 Carlito syrichta
ATATTATTAGAAGAGTATAAGCATATTTGCAGTAAGACTTTAGCTTTGTGGTTCTTACAAAGGCTTCCTGCCATTGCAGACTCTAAAGAAAAAGCCTGGAAGCCAGGGAGGTTCTAAGAACAGAAGATAATAGAAGATGTGGAAGATGCAGCACCACAATTGTGTTTCATAAGCACAACTTGGCTTTTTCTTCCTCCATATCTACAGTTTTCTAAAATTCTGCAACGTGGATGTCGACAGTATTAATATTCAAGTGACATATTATGATTCCTTGTCTTTATAAAAAGAAATTGATAGAGGTCGAGGTGGAGATTAGAGACAAGTATTTGGAAATATTTCTAACCCTGCCAAAAACTGATAGAAAAGTGGAAAGAATGAAGATAGAAAAACAACCTGAAGAGTGGCTCCTTCAATCTTTGAAAAACTATTATGGCCTAAATCAAATTCTGTTGCTACCTAGAAGTGGTTATGGTTTGCATGATGCTTAAGCTAACAGGGCAAATGGAAAAAGAAACGTTTTTAAAAGCATACATGTTTACCCATGTTTAACTATATATCTAATAAATATCCACCAGTCCAATACAATCCCTTTACCATCATGGTGACCTTTTGTCAATAGGAAAGGAAGACTTTTGTATGTGTGTGTTCTATATGAACTCTGTGTTTGTGTATATTACCATCACGCATGTTTAAAAAGGTACATAGAAACAGAACATGTTTTGTGCTGCTAACTCCTTATTCTAAACACCAGTCTGGAAAAGAGAAGATAGTGACAAGGGTTGGCGTGCATTGGCCAAGGTGATTAGAGTTTAGTTTTTTATGACTTGCCTTTCAGTGCCCTTTATAAACATTACCAGTCCTTCCTAAGAAGGTTAAAGCCATCAGAA
>NW_007038495.1:0-677 GCF_000164805.1 Carlito syrichta
GCGATCTCGGCAACCACTAGGAAACTCTTTCCAAGGGCCACTGCGCAGCTGTGAGAGTGCGCCAGGATAGGCCGGGCCAGGGCTATATATAGGCAACCGACCATGGAATGTGGAGGGTGTGGCACGATTTCTCTCATCCCATTGGTCAACCAGGATGACAGTTACAAAGAGAGGCGTGGCCAGGCCCTGAGGCTAGAGTGGAGTCACAATGAAAGCCGCCTGCGCGCCCAGCGCGGGTGCTCTCCTGCCAGATGCGCGCGCAGCTTTCTGGGCGACCTTTAGGGTCTCCCTCACGTTTTCCGTTACCCGGGAGATCTGAGATGCCGCTCTCAGGTCCCCGCTCTGGGCCCTCTTACGTCACTGACCACCACCGCCCCGGAGCCTAAGACCCCAGGGCTCCGGAGTGGTCGGTAGAACAGACGGAGGGGGGTGGGAAATGCCTCACTACATAGCTCCCGCCTCCGACATTCCTGTCACAGACTTTGTCCAGCAAGTCACCTCCAAGGACCTTCGTCCCGTCCTCCAGGGGCTGCCTCTCTCAGAGCGCCCCCTCTCCTGACCCGGAAGTGTTTCCGCACTGTCCCAGCCCTATCCATTGTCAGTCGCTCCATTTCGCTGCTCCTGCTCCCTGGCCCCTGCGTGCCCCTTCTCTCCGGGAGTGGGCTGCGGGTCCAAGC
>NW_007038495.1:1027-2211 GCF_000164805.1 Carlito syrichta
GGGAGACTGACATGGAAGGATCGTTGGATCCCAGGAGGTTGAGGCTGCAGTGAGCTGTGATCGTGTCACTGCACTCCAGTCTGGGCGACAGTGAGATTTCAGCTCAAAAACAGATGTGTTTTCATCCTTATGATTGCTTTTTAATACAAAAGTCATAAATACTCAATAAAATATTTAAGCAACATAGAGGTAATTAAAGTACAAGTATCCCTCCATTCACTCCTCCTCAGTCCCGACAGCTAAAAAATATAACCATTGTTAACGGTTTAATGGCTGGGTGAAGTGGTTCATTCCTGCAATCCCAGCACCTTGAGAAACAAATATACATATGAGAGGGGACCAAAAATAGAATTTATTTATTTTAAAATTAGGGATTTATTCTTATATGTTTAAATTTCAGTCACCTTCAAGCATTCTCAGTGATTCAGTACTCTCTGTTTGATGCAATACACCCATTGAGATACTTGGTCCCCTGCTCAAAATAGTTTGTGTACTCATTCATTTTGATGCCTTTTAGTGTTTTTGACATTCGGTTTTGCTTTACCTCTCCCACATTGGCAAAACAATTCTCTTTGAGGACTTTTTTCATCCAATGAAACAAACAAAAAAATCACTTGGGGTGAGATTGGGTGAATAGGGAAAGTGGAGCTTGGGGATCATGTCGTTTTTGACCAAAAACTGAATTCCTAGAACACTTACCTAGCAAGAGAGGCCTGTACTACAAAAGGGTCTGAATTCCAAAATATAATTTCTTTTTTGGGGGCGGTCTCTCTCTCTCTCTCCCACCATATATATACCCTCAAAGCCATATAGTTGATATGTATTGGAGCCAGAATTTGAGGTCAAGTGTATTTGAGCACAGATCCATGACTTTTCCCCCTTTGCTAAACTACCTTCTTCTGAATTTGTTTTACTTTGATTTATACAATATTTACTTATTTGGATGATCATTTTATCTCTATGCATCAATTTATTACCTATTAACTATTACATACTACTGTATGACTTAAGCAAGTAACTTAATCTCTAGGAACTTCAGTTTACTTAATTATAAAATGAGAATAATAATGTCTACTTAAGATTTTTATAAAAATCCAGTAAAATAATATAAGCATGCTGTGCCTAATTTAGTTCCTGGTGCACACTGGGCATTTAAGCAATGTTAGTTGTGTGAATCTTTATAT
>NW_007038495.1:2351-8423 GCF_000164805.1 Carlito syrichta
GTTATAAGGTTAGAGTGGTCACACATTAACTGTAGTTTTACATTCTATGTTTCAGTTACCCACTGTAAACTGCAGTCTAAAAATATGTGACTATACTACAATAAGATATGTTGAGAGAGATAGAGATATGTCACATTCACATAATTTTTCTTTCAGTATATTGTCATTTTTTATTTTATTATGTTTTATTGTTGTTAACCTCTTACTGTGCCTAATTTATAAAGTAAACTTTATCATGGATATACACTTATAGAAAAAACACAATCTATGAAGGGGAACCCAAAACAAGACCCATACTTTATTTATAAAAAACTGTATTTATTTTTACATGTTTAAACTTTGGTCACCTTCAAACCACTCTCCATTTAAGGCAATAGACCTATCAAGATGCATTTTCTACTGCTCTAAACGACTTGTCAGTTTTGATGCCTTTCAGTGCTTCTGCCATTTTTTTGTTTCACCTCTTCCGCACTGGCAAAATGTTTCCCTTTAAGGACTTTTTTCATCTGGGGGGAAAAATAGTCTCTCAGGAGAGATCAGGTGAATAGGGAGGGTGGGGTATGGAGGCCAATGCCATTTTTGGTGAAAAACTGCTGAACACTGAGTGTGGTGTGGGCAAGTGCATTGTCATAGTGGAAGTCACGTGTTTGCTACTACTTGGGATGTTTCTTCCGCAAATCATGATGCAACCTTCTCAAAACTTCCAGATAAAAACTTTGGTTGACAATTCGATCTTGAGGAACAAATTCTGAGTGTACTACGAGGGGCCAACTGTCCAAAATATAATTCTGTTTTTTTGGGGGACCCCCTGCTCATATGTAGTGTTTGATACTATCCATGGTTTCAGACATCCACTGTGGGTCTCAGATCCTATCCCTGGCAGATAAGCAGGAGAGAGAGGGGGGAACTCTTGTGGGTTTTTTTTTTTCAGTCTTATCTCAAATTGCATTACTTCTCAACCATTTTTTGCCCTTTACTTGAGTACTTATGTTCTTTTGTGAATTATATGTGCTTTATTATTTCTATCATATGCATGTGCCTTATTTTTTAATAGATTCTGAATTCCTTGAAGACATACCCAGCACATTCCCATTTCTTTATTTATCATAGGTATCCTGGATGCTGTTACTAATTTTTGTAAATAAGTACATTCTATTTGAATCTCCTAATGGGAATATCTCATTTACTTGGAATCACATTTATCAAACACTTTAACTCTGGGAATCTTTTTTTTTTTTTTTAGCTGAAGTCTCACCTGTCACCTAGGCTGGAGTGCAGTGGCATGCCCACAGCCTCAACCTACTGGGTTCAGGCTATCTTTTCTCCTCAGCCTTCCAAGTAGCTGGAATCACAGGTGAGTGCCACCATGCACAGCTGATTTTTTAAAAAATATATTGTGGAGATAAGGACTTACCATGTTGCTCTGTCTTGTCTTAAACCCCTGAGTTCAAGCAATCATCTCACCTCCACCCCCAAAATTGCTGGGATTACAGGCTTGAACCACTGCACCCAGCCTATGCTGGGAATCCTAATATGCCAACATGCCATGTCATTATGTCAAGCCGCTGTTATCTCTTGCTATGTTTTGTCAGTTTCCTAACTCAGTTTAAAGTACAGTATTGGAGAGTTTAGGACACAGGTTCTGCCAGGTACCTAGGGAAATAGCTCTTGACCTCTAATATTCTCTTGTTTCTACCCTACAATCATATTTATTTCATACTATTTCTTTTTTGTTCAAAATTTTTTCTTTTATTTGGAGATACATTATTAGTTATCAATGATTGAATGAGAAGAAGCAATTTATGTATACTACTTTTTTCAAAGCTTTTTCAGATAGTGGGGGATTATTTAAATGAATAAATAAATAAATAATAAATAGTTGGGGATCTTATACTGTTGCCTAGGCTGGAGTGCAGTGATATGCTCATGATTCACCATAGCCTTGACTTTCTGGTCTCAGGCGATTCATCTCATCCTCCCAAGTAGCTGGCACTACAGGTGTGTGCCTCCACAACTGGCTAATTTTTATTTATTTATTTATTTAGAGATGAGGTCTTGCTATGTGGCCTAGGCTGGTTTCAAACTCCGGTTCTCAAGTGATATCCCATCTAGGCTTCCAAAATTGCTGGGATTGTAGGCATGAAAAGCACCTGGTCGAAATAGCAAAATATTTTCAATATGTATGGTGGAGTAATAGCATACATGAATGATGATACCTGATGAGCTATGAATTTGAAAGAGTAGAAACCTAATCACATTCATTTATTCACTTACTGTCCTTTCTTGAGTACTAATTAGCACATTCTCAAAGTAGGATTTTATGTAATACATTTGTTAGCAAAATATTGTGTTCACAGGATTATCCTTAACATTGCATATGGCACTGCTACTATATTTCTCTGTTCAGTGACTTAAGTTGGTTACCGTAGCTTAGTATTTGAGGCTTTTAACACGTATATTCAAAGTATAATGTTTCTGAAAAATTTCAACATTTTAATGCAAAGTGCTTCTGTAGCAAGTCATGATGCAATGTCTCAGGACACAAATAGAGCTGTCACAATTTTCTTTTAAGCTGAATTAATGCTTGTGAAGACTGACATCCACAAAGGTAAAGTGCTTCAGTTACAGAAAGTAACTACAACTCAAGAGGGGCAGTCAGAGCCTTTACTATTCTGCTACAGTAATATGTAACAAAAGATCTATCAATGTCCTTTTGAATTTCAATCACTTGACCAAAATTCCTGTCAATTGCACTCTGATTTGGTTGTTTTATGTTGAAAATTTATTGGCCTACCGATCCTAAACAGATTTTCTACCATACCTTCATCTTCCGAAATATATGAGTTTTAGAAGTTTAAAATAAATGAGGTCCAGATATCATCCCTATGGAAGTCTTGCTCTGGAAGGAGTACAGTGAAGTCTGAGGACACACGCTCCAAGGTCAGAGAGACTTGTAGTTGCATCTGTGCCCTACTATTTCCCTAAGTATGTGGCCTAACCACTTTAAAACTTAATTTGCCTATCAGTAAAAAGGATATTATAATAATAAGATCTACCTTAGAGAATTGATGTGTTTGTAGATTAAATGAGACAGCACATTTAAAGTGTTAGAATACTTACTATAGTGTTTGGCATATGGTAAAACGAATTAATTTTGGTTTCATCATCTTGAAAACATGAAAAATACTGGTGCAGTCATTAGTACTTTTGATCATTCAGTGTTTATGGCCTCAAGAAGACTATGTGATATTATTATATCTCAAAATTCAAAATTTTTACACACTACTACGATGGCTACAAACAAATATATTTTATTTCTTCCTTGTGTAACCTCTCTTTGTTGGCCATGTCAAAAAAATGATCATCAAGATATTATTTAGAGAGTATTCAAAACAACAAGTGTTTATTTGGATATGTAATGGCTCCAGTCTATGTCATCCTGAGGTATTCACCTTTTTAAATTTTTCTTTTTTTTATTTTAAAGATATGGGGTACAATTCAGGGTTAGGTATACAAATGTTCATTATGCAGGTATCCTTGTTGATGATGTATGTTAGAGATAAGTTCACATCTGCTTTCAAAAAGCCCTCTTTCTGAACAATGTTTATGAGTACTTAGAGATGCATTTGTGCTTTGATTTATTTCACATTTTTCTTTTGATTGCCACTTTCATTTAGAGTTCAGAATTCCAGTCAGTTTGAGGTCAAGTTTTTAGACTGAAAGATTTTGTTGATTTTCAAATTTAATCCTTATAGAAGATAAAATTATTTGCATTATTTGTTAGATTTTGGGGAAGTGGGTGTACCTCTAGAATTCCTACAATTTGTTAACATGAGTTATTTCTAGAGTAATTCCTTAAAAATGACTTACTTTTAATGATATCTGGTTGCTTTGTTTTTCTCATACTCTATTTCTGTAATGTATAATAATGGACTTACCAAAATGCCCATGTAATTTGAATGCGTTTCACTTTAACTACCTCTCCTCTAAAAATATGAAGTACTAAGTCCTTTTAAGTATGTTCAAATTCATGCCAATTCTGTTTCTGATTAAATATAGACATGAAATATAGACATTTTAAAAGAACATAAAATATTTTAAACGTGGATCTCATTCATTGAATGTCATTGTTCATAGGAAATTTATAATATATGTGGAGATACTCCTTAGAATTATGGAAATATGCCAACTTTATTATCAAAATCAGTAAGAGAATATCATTTTTCTCATTATTTCCTTCTAGTACACACTCCAAATTTGTACTTTCTAAAAGGATAGTTACATTATATAAACTGAAGTCATGTATCACTCAGTATATATCATTTATAAAGATATTATATAATATTCTGTGTCATAAATCCCTTGCATTGTGATTGGTATCAATCTACTATCTATCTGGCAAAGTGCAACATCAGATGTTATTTGATTACAGGAAAGAAGATATTTCTGGAGTTTACAAGACACAGTACTGTAGAAAGGATACAGACAGACCTATTAATTTCCTCATCTCATTCAAACTTTTCACTTAATACAATCTGACTTTTTATATGACCAAATTAATTTTTCTCACTTGGAAATTAGAAATGTGATTTATTTGAATTAAAAATGTAAAAAATTATTCTATGTTTTTGTGATATTCACTATGCAGAGTTATTTGAATGAAGGAATAGATGATTCCAATAAAAACTAAATCAGATTCTTCCCATGTTTAAGTCACTCAGTGTATGATGACATTAAAATTTATTATTTGGGGGTTATTTATTTTAGCTAGCTCCCTTTTTGTGTACTTTGTATATAATTTTATACATTAGTCATTTAGTATATTCAAAGTAGTTATTAAATTAGTCACAAATAATTTTAAAGTTAGCATTTTTCATTCTATGAGTAAAGATGAACAACTTTAGGTACTTCTCATAAACTCTGTAGTGTACAAAATGCCAAAACTATTGCTACTGAAGGATTGTATGAGAAATCCTAAAGTACTATCACCACCTCTTCCTAGGAAAACCTGGTCCAGTAAGTTGAAAATGATTAGGCATCAAGTAGACACTGACTGAAATCTTACTATAAACCCATCAGAATTTTAGATGTATGTAATGGAAAGGAGGAAAGGAAGAGAGGAAGAAAGGAAGAGAGGGAAGGAGGAAGGGAGAGAGAAAAAGGAAAAGAAAAAGAATGAAAGAAAGAACAAAAAGAAAAAAAGAAAGACATATGGTACAGTCCTTCTCCTTAAGAATTTATAGATGGGTAAGTGGGAGTAAAAATATGATCAAGTAAAGAACAATAAGATTAATCATTATTTATCAAAAATATTTTGATAAGTCCCAGACCTATACAAAGAAGTGAGAATACAAAGGAAAATGAAGCAAACTACTCACAAGGAATTAACAGTGGAGTTATAGGGTGAAATAATTTTGGAAAGGCACAGTAGATGCCAAACCATGAAAGACCAAGAAGGTGCAGGAATTTGGAGTTTGCAGAGAGGTCATGAATGTTAACAGTACACACATCTTTTTGTATGTATAAATTAAAAAATTTGTTTTCTTTTTATTATAAAGATATGGGGTACAATTCAGGATTAGGTATACAAACATTGATTATGCAGGTACCCTTGTTGATGAGGTATGCCCCTCCATCCTCTAGTAGTATCCTTCAACTGCCAATCCCATCCCCCTCCCCTGACAGTTTTCAACTACTGCCAATCCATTTCTTATAGTATTATAATTGTTCAAAGTCCATTTATGAGTGAAAACACATGGTGCTCTGTTCTTTGTTTCTGTGATAGATCACTGAGTATTTTATTCTAACAAAATTTAAACTTTTAGAAGGCAAAATCACATCTGTTTTTTGTTTGGTTTTCACCTGTTAAAACTTTGGCTACTGTAGATCCTGAAAACTGGTAAGTCCTGACATTGAGAGCTTGGGATAAATGAAAAAAGTGTCATAATCCAGTACCAAGTCAAAGAAGTAAAAAAAGTTGCTATTATTTATTATTCATTGGTTTGATATTTTTATTGTATACAGTTTAGTTTACAATTAAATATCTCTAGTTAAAATTATGTATATATATTA
>NW_007038496.1:0-623 GCF_000164805.1 Carlito syrichta
GTAGTTAAGTCAGTTGGCAAGACAGAGGGCTACGTAGGTACCTGCGATAATTAAGTCAGCTGGCTATCCAGCTTGCTATATAGGTAGATTGGCTTTTAAGTCCGCCTGCTAGCCAGCTGGCTAGCTAGTTAAGTCACCTAGATAAGTCAGCTGGCTAGAAAACTAGTTAGGTAGCTAGATAGTTAAGTCAGCTGTCTAGACAGGTGACTAGTTAAGTCTGTTGACTAGGTATATAGCAAGCTAGTAATTCAGCTTACTAGCAAGCAGACCAGCTATTTAAGTCAGTTAGTTAAATCAGCTGGCTAACCAGCTGGCTATCTAGGTAGCAAGCTAGTTAAGTTAGTTGGCTTGCCAGCTTCCTAGCTGGTTAATTCAGCTAGTTAAGAGTGCTATCTAGCCAACTGGCAATGTAGGTAGCTAGCTAGTTATTTCAGCTAGATAGCTACCTGGCTAGCTAGCTGTCAGTTAATTAAGTCAGCTAGTTAATCAACTGGCTAGCTGGTTGATTCTGCTAGTTTAGTCAGTTGTATAACCAGATGGCTAGGTAGGTAATTATATATATATATATATATATATATATATATATATATATATATATATATATATATATATATATATATATA
>NW_007038497.1:0-746 GCF_000164805.1 Carlito syrichta
CCATTCCTCCTTCCCACTTGTTCCCTTTCGTGTATCTTACGCTCTACAGGGTGACTGCTTTGGCGTGCGGCTTGTCAACCTCTCCCATGCGGGAACGCTCATCTCCCCTGTGCCACAATGAGGGATCTGAGACATTCACAGTTACTTGTGGGAAGGCATTATGTGTGACCCGGGGGAATTCTGAATTGCTCTTTCTTGACACCTTCTCCTGTCAGGGAAAGCAATGAGACTGTGGATTGCTGGTGGGAGTGGCCTTTCTTAGGCCTGGGGTGCACGGGCACCTTCCTGGCTTAAGTCTGTGCCCAATGTGTGCTGCAGTGTCACCTCTTTGCTGTGACTATTATTCTTCATTGCCGCCTGCTGTAACACCTCATTCTCTCTCTTTCCCCTTGATTTGTGTTCCTTTCCATAGAGGGCCTTTGCGTACGAGCGTGAAACCTCCGTGTTTCACGGAGAGAAATCTGCAAGGCATAGTGCCGCAATGAGTGACACAAGTGCTCCACAGTCACGAGCAGGAGAGCATTATGTGTGGATGGGGAGAATTCTAAGTTGTTTTTCCCTATGGCGTTTAAACCTAATAAGGACTACCAAGGCTGTGCCGTTTTCATTGCCGAGTAGGCACGGAGAGCCTCTGTTACACTGGGGGTGAAGCTGGGTCTTCCTGGGGACACGCTATTGAAGCCTGCGCTGCACTGCACTTCATTGGCAGTCTGTATACACTGGCTTTGTGCGTGCTCTCCTCCCTG
>NW_007038498.1:0-783 GCF_000164805.1 Carlito syrichta
AAGTCAGCTACTAAAACCTGCTACCTAAATAGTTTGCAAACTAGTTAAGTCAGCTAGTAATTCAGCTAGCTAAATATTTAGTTAACTATTTAATTCAGGTAGTTAAGTCAGGTAGCTAAGTCGGCCAGGTAAGTCAACTAGCTAAGTAGTTAAGTCAGCTAGTTAAGTAAGCTACCTAATATAGCAAACGGGTTAAGACTGCTAGCTAGATAGTTAGTTAATGGGTTAAGTCAGCAGGTTGATTCAGGTAGTTAGCTAGTTAACTAACAGGTTAAGTCAGCTGGTTGAGTCAGCAGGCTAACTTGTTAACAGACGGGTTTGATCAGCTGTTTGAGTAGACTATCTAGCTAGTTAGCTAACTAGTTAAGATAGCTGGATTAGTCAGGCAGCTAGCTATTTTTTCTGATGAGCTAATTCAGCTGGTTGTGTCAGCTCGGTAGCTCATTAGCTAACAAGTTAAGTCAGATGATGAAGTCAGCTAGCTAGAATGTTAGATAACGAGTAAGCTAACTATGTAGCCACCTGGTTGTCAGCTAGCTAGCTAGGCAGTTAATTATTTAAGTCAGCTTGTTAGCTAGGTAGCTAGGAAGTTAGCTAATTTCTTAAGTCTGCTGGCTAGCTAGGTGGCTAGCTAGCTAGATAACTAATTAAGTCAGTTTGCTAGCTAGGTAGTTAGCTTAAGTCAGCTAGTTAAGTCAGCTGGTTGCAAGTTGGCTAACTAGTAGCGAACCAGTGAAGTGTGTTGGCTAGCCAGCCGGATAGCTGGTTAATTCAGCTAGATAA
>NW_007038499.1:0-879 GCF_000164805.1 Carlito syrichta
ACAGTCCCACTGATGGTTCCAGTCGTCTGAATAACAAGATGAGGAAGGTTTCCACAGGAGAAGAAGGATTTGTTAAGGCTACTAAATGTTACAAAGGAAGGTTGGAGATGCTTTCTGGGTGCCAATACCAAGAGAAAAGGCAAGGAATAAAATCACCATCAACATCAAGGGATCCTGATGATAGAGATGCTGAAATGGTAACCCTTAAGTCTATCTACATCCTCCTAGGAAAGTCATAGCCCACTGTATAAGACAGTGGGTATGTGACTTCTGCCTTTGATCCTCTCTCTTCCACACAAAAAGTCACATTTTATAAGGTCCTTCAGTGTAGTGTTGTAGAGCACTAATCTGCTAAACCATGTTTGTTCACTCTTGATTTCACTTTTAAATTATTTACTCTTGAGTACATAATTTCACAAAAATGGAAAAGGGTTTTAAAAACATGGGAGCATGAGGACAGGTCAGAAAGAAGATGAAGCATATGTCTAGGATGTTTTGATTTTCCTTAACTTAAATTCCCCCTATCTCCACAATTGTACAGGGTAGATTGAAATAACTGCTGTTACCTGGCACAGAGCTCAACAGTTTTTATATATATTATAGCATTTTGTTTCACCTGAATATAATTTATCATTTGCAAATTTTAATTTGTTTTTTTAATTTTGTTTTGTTTTGTTTTGAGTTGGAGTCTCACTCCATCACCCAGACTGGAGTGCAGTGGCTGCTCCCAGCCACCGCAGCCTCGACCTGCTGGGCTCCGGTGATCCTTTCGCCTCAGCCTTCCAAGTAGCTAGAATTACAGGCATGTGTTACCATGCCCGGCTGATTTTTTGATTTATCGTAGAGATGAGGTCTCGCTGCCCAGGCGGGTCTCGAACC
>NW_007038500.1:0-682 GCF_000164805.1 Carlito syrichta
CGTTTTTGCTATTGTGAATAGAGCTGCAACAAACATACGTGTGCAAGTATCTTTTTTGTAGAATGATTTGAGTTCCTCTGGGTATATTACCAATATGGGAATTGCTGAGTCATGTGGAAGATCAATTTCTAGTATTTTCAGAAATCGCCACTCTCTTCCAAAGAGGTTGCACTAGCTTGCATTTCCACCAGCAGTGTAGAAGGCTTTCTTTTTCTCCACATCCTTGCCAGCATCTGTTGTTGTTTGTCATGTTAATGTGGCCTTTCTTACTGAGCTTAGGTTTGGTTTTGATTTGCATTTCTCTGATGATGCCTGAGCCTGAGTCCTTTTTCAGGTGTCTGTTGGCTGCCCTTATGTCTTTTTTTTCAGAAGTGTCCAATTATGTCTTTTGCCCACTTTTAAAAGAGACTTTTGTTTGTTTGTTTGTTTGTTTTCCTTTCGGGCATTTGAGTTACTTGTGGATCCTAGATGTTAGGCCTTTGTCAAGTATTCAGATGACAACATTTCCCATTCGGTGGGCTCTCTCCCTGCTGTCTTGATGGCTTCTTCTGCTTTGCAAAAGATCATTATTGTGATGAGGTCCCACTTGTCTATCTTACTTCTTAGGTATTGGCGTTTAGGGTTCTGAATAGAATTGGTTCCCAATTCCAATTTCCATAAGGGTGTCTCCTGCATGTTCTAA
>NW_007038501.1:0-799 GCF_000164805.1 Carlito syrichta
CGATGCTGCCCACCACGTGCAGGCTGTGCTGCCAGTTTCCCTCTGTCCTGCCCCAGCCAAAGACCACAGACATGGTGGCCTTTGTAACTCTGTCCCATGCACTCACACTCACACACTCGCACACCTCACTTTTGCTGGACTCCCTCAACCGTGTTTTGGTAAGTCTGGGTGGATTCCCAGGTTCTGTTGTAAGGGCATCCAGTCAGTGTCCTCTGATACAGAAGTAATACTGTCTATGCAACTTCACACAACTTTGGGCCACCTGCATAACCTTAAGGAATGTAAGACCACCATAGACAAATGCAATGTCATACTTTAACACTAATTATTTTGAAATTGTGTGGAATCTTTCTGTAGGGTAAAAACACAATGCACATGCATTCAACTGAACAGCTGATGTTTACATATTTTTTAAATTATACTTTCCAGATTTGCAATTCATGAAAGAGTTAGATTGTTGTCTTTATCGATGAACTACCAAAAAAAATTGTGCTCAGTTTCAAAAGTTTATTGTAACCTTTCCAACTTCTTACATCTCTGGTGATTGTTTAGGTCAATAGAGTTACGGTTAAGTAAGGAAAGAAATGAGACTGTGACCTACACATTAATTATTTTTATTTGTCTTGAGTATCTGAAAACAAAATCGTCACTCCTGCTGGATTATTTATCTAAGTTACTTCCTGAATATAACAATTGTATGTGTTTTTTCAATACATTATCTCACTTGATCCCCAAAACAACAGTTAAACATATATTGTCGGTGACCTGCACTGACCAAGGGGGGGTTAGGACCGCACCG
>NW_007038502.1:0-706 GCF_000164805.1 Carlito syrichta
CCAGCCACAAAACCATCTCTACATGAAACACTTAAGAAAGTACTAAACACAGAAGAAAAGGAAAAAAGAACAACGTTCTTCACCAGAGTACAGGGAAAAGAATAAAATATACACGAACCAACCCCAAAAGCAAAAGAAAGACAAAAAAAAGAAAAAAGAAAAAACCAAGTGGAAGAACAATAACTCAATAAGAACTCCATGATAGGGACGAACTCTCACATTTCAATAATTAGTCTGAATGTGAATGGACTAAACGCACCACTGAAAAGACATAGAATGACAAAATGGATAAAATATCACCAGGCAACAATATACTGCCTTCAAGAGACCCATCTCACTAGAAAGGACATACACAGACTCAAAGTAAGAGGATGGGAAACAAATTTTCAGGCGAATGGAACACAAAAGAAAGGAGGAGTCGCGATCCTAATTTCAGACAAAATACCATTTAAGCTATCAAAAATTAAAAAAGATACAGAGGGCCACTACATAATGATAAAAGGTTCACTCCATCAACAAGAAATATCTATCCTAAACATATATGCACCCAACATAGGTGCACCAACATTCATAAAGCAACTTCTAGGATAACTAAAGAAAGACATTGACTCTAACACCAAAATAACTGGGGACTTTAATACACCACTCACAACCTTAGACAGATCATCAGGACAAAAATCAGCAAGGAGATCCGGAACCTCAATGA
>NW_007038503.1:0-1015 GCF_000164805.1 Carlito syrichta
AAGAATTCTGAAGAAAGCTAAAAGTGTTACTCCAATGAACTTATGAATAATAAGAAAGCAAAATAGCCTTATTGCTCACATCGAGAAAGTTTTAGTGATCTGGATAGAAGATCAAACTAGCTACATTTTCTTAAGCCAAAGGCTAATCCACAGCAAGACCCTAACTTTCTTTGGTTCTATGAAGGGTGAGAGAAGTGATGAATCTATAGAAGCAAAGTTTGAAGCTAGCAGAGTGATTCATGAAGCATAAGGAAAGAAACCACATACATAGACATGTAAGGTGAAGCAGGAAGTACTGATGGAGAAGCCAAAGCAAGTTACACAGATGATTTAGCTAAGGTCATTAATGAAAGTGGATACACTAAGCAAAAGATTTTCAATGCAGATAGAAAAAAAAATCTTCTGTTGGAAGAAGATTCCATCTAGGACATTCACAGCTAGAGAGTAGAAAGAATTCAAGGGCAGATGGACTTTCTTCTTATGAGCTGATGAAACTGGTGACCTGAAGTTGAAACCAAAGTTGATTAACTATTCCAAATAATTGCAGCACCATTTAAAAATTGAAAGAAGGAAGGAAGGAAGGAAGAGAGAAAAAAAACATCCAGCCTGGATGACAGCACCTTAGTTTGCAGCTGGATTTGCTGAATATTTTTAACTCATTGTTCATATCTACAGCTCAGAAAAAAAATTATTTTAAATATTACTTCTTATTGATAATGCACTGGTCATTCAAGAGCTCTAATAAAGATGTACAAAAAGAGTAATGTTGCTTTCAAGCCTGCTAATATGACATGCATTCTGCAGTCAAGAATAAAATAGTTTTGACTTGGTGGTCTTATTATTTAAAAAATACTATAACTGCCATAGACAGTGGTTTCAGTGATTTATCTGATGGATCTGGGCAAAGTAAAAGTCAACTGAAATCCTTCTGAAAGGGATTCACCATTCTGATGTTCCTAAGGACATTCATTATTCATAGAAAATGTCAAATATCAATATTATCAGAAATGTTTGG
>NW_007038504.1:0-713 GCF_000164805.1 Carlito syrichta
GAAAAACAGACTAATAAGCATGGAAAGCAGAATCAGCCAAGCAGAAGAAAGAATCTCAGAGCTCTAAGACCAAAACACAGAACTAACCCAAACTGTCAAAAGCATAGAAAAGAAGCTCAAAAAGACAGAACAAAACCTGCAAGAGATGAATGATCACTTCAAGAGACCAAAACCTAAGAGTAATTGGGCTTCCTGAGGCAGAGAAAGAAACAGAAGCCACACTGGAACAAACATTTCATGAAATCATTCAAGAAAACTTCCCTCATCTCATCAAGGATGAAAAAATTCAAACACAAGAGGTTCAGAGAACCCCTGCAAGACAACAAATGAGAAGACCAACTCCCAGACACATAACAATTCGCCTAAACAAAGTAGCTATAAAAGAAAAATCCTAAAGGCAGCAAGAGAAAAAGGCCAGACTACCTACCAGGGAGACCAATTAGAATAGCAGCAGATTTATGCACAGATATCCTGGAGCCCTATCTTCAAAATTCTAAAAGATAAACAATTTCAACCACGAATAACCTACCCAGCCAAACTAAGCTTCATTAGTGAGGGAGAATTGAAATCTTTTCCAGATATCCAATCCCTAAGAAGCTACGCTGCCACCAGACCACCTCTACAAGAAACACTTAAGAAGTACCGAACACAGAAGAAAAAGAAAAAGACACACATTCTTCACAGAGTACAGGCAAAAGATTAAAACACACATG
>NW_007038505.1:0-810 GCF_000164805.1 Carlito syrichta
AGCCTAGAGAAACGCCAAGGTGTAAAACGTTTCAGGGCTCAAACAGAAGGCAAACACTGCTTTTCTACAAGTGAGTGTGTAGCACTCATTTCACTCAGTCTGACACCATTGACATGCTCATTCCTACATGTGAAGTATCGACATAACATGCTCGGCTATGCTCATTCAAGCCGTACCTTGAGAATCGTGTATTACACCGTACAGCACACAAGAATCAAACTACTGGAAAATACATCACAATGGAGTAAACATTTGACACAGCATTCCCCAAGCTGAAGCACACTCACAGCCAGCAAGCCAAGCCTGTCAGTTCTTCCTCGTAAATGCCAACGGAAGAGCAATGGCTTTGGATAGGAGACGGACAGGTCAAATCAAAAACACTTTAGAATTCAGTAGGTGAACAAATCATGCTTTCCCAAAGATGACAGCGAACCGGTCATGTCGCTCAGTGTGGCACCATGGAGTTGTGCACTTTGTATACAGGAAACGTTGCATACAGCTCTGCTAGGCCTTTGCATTCAATGTAGGATAATACACGCTGAAAAACAGGGAGAATCAGGCGTCACGCCAAAGACCAAGCCACTATAATACTTGATGCCACCCCATTCAGTGACGTGCCGTTTTGAGGAATGTCTCCCATGGAAGACTGTTGTTTTCCGGAAAGCAAACAATGGCTCTCGGGCCTCGGTGGCAAATGAACCCGCAGAGCCATTGTATTCCGTGTGAGACGCCCGTGTCAAAAGAGAAAACTTTTCAGCATTCTCCGCTGATTGAAGCATGCTTGGCTACCCATGGCTGTGGAGATCTGGA
>NW_007038506.1:0-824 GCF_000164805.1 Carlito syrichta
GGGGGCCGGCTCCGCCGCCAGCGGGGGGCCCAGCTCCGCGGCCAGCGGGGGGCCCAGCTCCGCGGTCGTCCCAGTCGCCGCGAGCCACACTCTGGGCTCCCGCAGCGCGGGAGTCCGAAGCACTCCGTGGGAGGCCGCGGCCCGGGAGGCGGAACCGCGTTGCGCCTCGGTGCTCGCAGGCAGGATTCTGAGGAAGGATCGCGTCAACCCAGCAGGTCACGCGGCCGGGACGCGACGCGCCGTCCTCACGCCAGGGCGCTGCAGCCCCGCAATGGCGAGGGACCCGGAGCCCCGCCCCCACAAGAGAGAGATTGACAGCAGGTACCATTCATTGTGCAGAGTAGGTGTCTGATACATTTCAACAACTCCAACGTAACACTAACACATGAGAAAACGCAAACATGGTCAGAAAGGAAACATGCCAGAGATCTACACATACCGCTGCAGGGAAAAAGACACAAATCGGGACAATTCATTTTAAGCAGTAGTATACAGTTGCTATCTATACTCAATGAAACATATCGAATGAGTCAACTGGGATATATTTCAAAAATAAGTTAATTAAAAATCAGCAATAGGATATTTTATCTAAGCACATTTCCATAAAATAAGGGTATGTGTTTTTATTTGGGTGTGGAAAAAAGTGATTAAGGCTATAGAAACAAGAATTCCTTTCTAATGACTGGCCATGGATTCAGGGATCTGGTATAAACGTTTTCTTCTTCATTTGTAATTTGAAAGAAGTAGGGTACAATTCAGGGTGAAATATATTAATATTCATTTTACAGGAACCCTTGTTGTTCAGGCCTGTCCCCGAGCGTCCC
>NW_007038507.1:0-787 GCF_000164805.1 Carlito syrichta
AATAACCAGAATAATCCTCAGCAAAAAAAACAAAGCAGGTGGTATCACATTACCAGACTTCAAACTTTACTATAAAGCTACAATCATCAAAACAGCTTAGTATTGGCATAGTAACAGGCATATAGATCAATGGAATAGAATTGAGATTCCAGAAGCAAAACCTCAATTTCTCAACCAACTCATCTTTGACAAGGCCTCCACCACCTACCACTGGGGAGAGGAGAACCTATTCAGTAAATGGTGCTGGGAAAACTGGCTGACCACATGCAGAAGATTGAAACAGGACCCCTATGTATCCCCATGCACAAAGGTTAACTCCAAATGGATCAGAGTCCTAAATGTAAAACCTCAAACCATAAGAACCTTAGAAAATGAAGGAAATACCCTCATGGAAATCGGAACTGGCATCCAATTCCTGAACAAAACCCGAAACCCACAGGTCATGAGAGAGAAGATAGACAAGTTGGATCTTATTAAACTGACAAGCTTCTGCAAGGCCAAAGAAACCATCAAGAGAGCAGGGAGACAGCCTACAGACTGGGAAAAAATATTTGCCAACACCAGGTCTGACAAAGGCTTAACATCCTGGATCTACAAGGAACTATAACGTGCTGAAAAGAAAAAAACAAACAACCCCATTATAAAGTGGGCAAAAGATATGAACAGACACTTCACAAAAGAGGACATCCGAGCAGCCAACAGACACATGAAGAAATGTTCAACCTCAGTAATCATCAGGAGATGCAAATCAAAACCACACTGAGATACCACCTACTCCAGTCAGATG
>NW_007038508.1:0-453 GCF_000164805.1 Carlito syrichta
CTTTTTTTTTTTACTTTTGAAGTCTGTCTTAATATTAAGACATATTTTGCCTCTTTGAGACTCTAATTTCTTCACCTTGCTATTTCTAAAAAAAAAAAAAAGAATGTAAGGGCTGGGTTCCCAGCACTTTGGAGACCAAGGTGAGAAGATTGCCTTAGCCCACAGGTTCGAAACCCACCCAGGCAACTTGGTGAAACCTCATCTATACAATAAATCAAAAATTAGCTGGGCGTGGTAGAGTGCACCTGTAGTTCCAGCTACTTGGAAGGCTGCGACGGAAGGATCTCTGGAGCCCAGCAGGTCGAGGCTGTAGTGGCTGAGAGTGTGCCACTGCCCTCCAGCCTGGGTGACAGGGTGAGAATCTAACTCAAAAAAAAAAAAAGTGTAAGAAGCATCTTACATATTAAGATGTCTTAAATTTCTTTTTTTTTTTTTTTTTTTTTTTTTTTTTTT
>NW_007038509.1:0-755 GCF_000164805.1 Carlito syrichta
TCTTTCTAACTCCCTATTGACCCCCCCTTCCTCCATTATTTTCCTCTTCTATATGCCCCCTTTTTTAAATCTAGGGACCAAGACTGCAAACTGCTGAATAGACAGACTGTAAAACAGAGGGAAAAGTGAACAAAACCAGAAGACCCTCATAAGGAAGAACAGGTCATTGCAGAAGAGAAATAAAAGCAACCCCACCTTCCCTCAAAAACAGAATTGAAGAGGGGGAGGGAAAGGGGTAAAGGGAGAAAAATCTACAGAAATGAAGAAAAACCAAAAGAAGAGTATGGGTCTCTCCCAGACGCCTGGGAGAGCAGACACTGAGAAAATTGACTTTGGAATACAAACAATGAAAAGTCCCCAGAATGAAGGGTCTCAAAATGCAAATGCAGATATCAAAACAATAATGGAGAGACTAAAAAGAATTGAGGAGACACAAGAAGAAACTAGGAAGGAGCTGATATCTGAGATAACAGTAATAAAGAATACTGTGAATGACATAAATAACAAATTGATAAGCATGGAAAGCAGAATTACCCAAGCAGAAGAAAGAATCTCAGAGCTTGAGGACCAAAATATAGAAATAACCCAAACTCTTAAAAACACAGAAAATAAGCTAAGAAAGACAGAACAAAACCTTCAAGAGATGAGTGACTACCTCAAGAGGACTACCCTAAGAATAATCGGACTCCCTGAGGTAGAAAGAGAAACAGAGACCACTTTGGAACAAACTTTCATGAGATCATTCAAGAAAATTT
>NW_007038510.1:0-809 GCF_000164805.1 Carlito syrichta
TAAAAAGCTTCAGTGCAGTGGGAAAAAAGATCAACAAAGTGAAGAGAAAACTTGTTCAATGGGAGAAAATATTTGCAAAATTTCTGTTCAACAGGAGAATGATATCCAGAATATACAAAAAATTCAAATAACCCAACAGAAGAAAAAACCTAAATAACAAACAAAAAATAATTCATTAAAAAATGGGCAAAGTGTCACCCCCCCCTGGGGTCTCCTTCCACTGTGGGAGCTTTCTGTCCTCTCAATAAATCCTGCTTTCTCAAAAAAAAAAAAAATTAAAAATTAAAAAATGACCAAAGACATGAACAGACACATGCAAATTACCACCCACAAGTATATGAAAAACTGCTCAATATTTCTCACCATCAAGGAAATGCAAATCAAAAACACAGTGAGATATCTTCTTTCCCTAGTTTGAATGTCTATTATTAAAAAGACAAAAAGTAACAGATTTTTGAAGATGCAGAGAAAAGGGAACTCATATACACTGTTGGTAGGAATATTGTTAGAAATGTACTGTCATTTCTATGGAAAAACAGTGTGAAACATTCTTAAAAAACTAAAAACAGAATTACCAATCAATTTAGTAATTCTACTACAGGATATCTACCTGAAGGAAAATAGATAAAACATCAAAGAAATACCTGCACTCACATGTTTTGTTGCAGCCCTATTCACAAAAGCAAAAGCTATAGAATCAACCTGTGTCCATCAGCGAATAAATGGGTAAAGAAAATATGGTATATATACACAATGGAATGTCACTTGGCCATGCAAAAATAAAATGATGTAATTTGCAGCAACATGGA
>NW_007038511.1:0-759 GCF_000164805.1 Carlito syrichta
CGGTCCTCCCGATGCCCTGTCTAAAGTAGCTCCTCACCCCCAGAGTTTTCTTCTGTCTTACCATCCTCTTATCCATTGACATGTCTGCAGGTGTCTTGTTTATTATTTAGTGTCTTTTCTCCAACATGATACAGGCCTTGTGAGAGCAAGGCCTGGGTCTGACTTGTTCACTCCTGCAAGCCCAGTGCCTATAACCATACCTGTCATTAAGTAGGTACTCAAAAAATAATTTAAGTGAATGGTTCATCCCCAGGCATCACTGTTGGCAGCGACTTCTTGGACAGAGGGTGATATTTTTGTTTGTTTATCTTGTATATATAGATTTAGTCACAAAAACTGCAAGACTGCATGGTTGCCCTTTATAATTTGTCATTCTAATTTGTTGACCAAGAAATGATGTTAGTTTTGCATTGAGTTAATTTCAGAAATGGGCACTGATATTATATGCTACTGTCCTTTACCTTTCTACTTAGTGTTCTTTCCACAATGTTTTTTTTTTCTTAATAAACTGGGGATGCTTTTGTGTCCCTCATAATTTTCTAGGTGACTAAGGATGACACATATATATTTACCAGCACAGTTTTATAGACTGAAGAGACAAACTAGTAGAATTGACTTTCTGGAGTAAACCATATCTTTCTTTAAAAGTTAGAGTGATTTCTAGGATTTGGTACCTTTAAACTGTTGTTTAGAACCTAAGAATGGTAGTTTTCATTCATGCAATGATCCTTGAAATCTGGATGTATCCTTGAATAAAAT
>NW_007038512.1:0-783 GCF_000164805.1 Carlito syrichta
AAACAAATTCCGCCATGCACTTCCCATCAAGTGTACTGAGATTCACTTATAAGTTTTACTGCCATGTATGCACACTGGTCACCAATCACACACCAATATCATAGGTATAACTGATATCCTATGTCAGAGGCGATCTTCCAGATGGGCCTTTATAGGCCTCAGCCATGTAGCTATAGATGTTGGCTCCCAACAGGAAATTCTGCCAAATGTTTTTCAAAAATGTTTGGACCAATTTACTCCTCCACCAGAAGTGTATCAGTGGTCCAGTTACTTCACAATCTCACTGATGTTTTTAATTTTAGCCATTCTTTGGGTGCTTAGTGGAATCCCATTATTTTAAAATTTACATTCACTTAATTATTTATGAGGTCACTTGGGTTTATTAACCATTTTGGTATCCTCATTTATGAAGTGCCTTTTAAATTTTCATCCCTATTTTTCAAATTGATTATCTTTTCATAATTTATTTGCAAGCTCTTTAGATATTCTGAATATGAGTTTATAACTGGATATATATCTGGATATAACTCATATTCAGAATAACTAAAGAACTCATAAATTGCTTACATCTTCCTCTCTGGTTTCCTAATGATAGATTTTAATGAACAGAAATTCTTCATTTTAATGAAGACTAATTTATCAGTCTTTTTATTTATGGTTTATGCTTTGGGGGTATATTTAAGAAATTACTGCACACCCAAATGGCACCAAGGTATTATTCTCTGTATATTCTCCAAGATATAATGTTTTAACTTTCACACAAATCCCTGCCATCAACCTGAA
>NW_007038513.1:0-776 GCF_000164805.1 Carlito syrichta
GCTGCTGCAGCTCCCCAAAATCACATCCTAACACAAACACATTCAAGTGGGGAGAAAGGTCAGCAGAAGGAAAAGGGTTCCCCTATATCTGCTAGGGCACTTCCTTCCAGGAATCCCTCAGCAGACCTTGGCCCCAGGCCTGGACACATCCCTGTCTGTGGCAGTCCTTAGCTGTGCCTGTAGTCCCTTCTTCTGGAAATGTGGGAAGTGATTTTTTCCTCACTTATTTGAGGCTGGGTGTGATCATGCAATATTTGAAGCAGTAAGATGTGAGCACAGGAGCACATGTCAAATCCAAGAGCAGCCTTTAAGGCTGGTGTCCCACCAGCAATTTCCTTTGCTCTGCACTTACTACCCATATGCTTGAGTTGAGTGGAGACTTCTCAACAGCCTGGGACCCCTGGCTGGGTGAGTGAGGAGAAAAAGTGCTCACTCTCACTAATTATCAGAGAAATGCAAATTAAAACCATATTGAGATACCACTTAACTCCAGTGAGAATGGTCATCATTAATAAAACAAACAACAATAAGTGCTGGTTAGGATGAGGAAAAAAAGGAATGCTTCTACACTGCTGGTGGGAATGCAAACTACTAAAATTTCTTTGGAAGACAATGTGACAATTTCTAAAAGAACTAGAAATTGACCTTCCACATGACCCAGCAATACCCCTACTGAGACTATACATGGAGGAACTCAAACCATTCTACCAAAAAGATACCTGCACACACTTGTTTGTTGCAGCTCTATCCACAGTAGCAAAAATATGAAACCAGCC
>NW_007038514.1:0-740 GCF_000164805.1 Carlito syrichta
GAGTCTGCCTATATATGAGGCATATATATTTTTTGGAGAGCAGGCCCCTTTAGTACAGGTTTCCCCTGCTAGATATCTGTTCTAGGAACCCATCAGCATCAGTGTACCAGCTAGTGTTGTTGTGAGAGGCTGCCTTTGGCTTCAGATAATTTTTTTTTAGAGTTCTTTCATAATGAGTGATTTGAGCACACTTGTCCACACTGCACTTAATGTTCAGCAGTTTTTGAACACAACCTGCATGACCCCTGTGCCCCACCTTCCCTATTCACCCAATCTTATCCTGAGCAACTATTTTTTGTTTTCCCAAATGAAAAAAAGTCCTCAAAGGGAAACATTTTGCTGATGTGGAAGAGGTGAAATAAAAAGCAACAGAAGTACTAAAAGGCATCAAAATTAATGAGTCTGTGGAAAAAGTGTCTTAACAGGTATACTGCATGAAACAGAGAGTATCTTAAGGATGACTAAAGAATAAAAGCACATTTCTTATAAAATTGTTTTTTTTGTTTTTTGGTTCTCCCTGATATACCATGATGAAGTAATTTAGAATCAAGTTATCTAAGCTAAGCCAATGGCACTCAGGCCTTATTTGATCTTATCTGCTCTGACAAATAAGTCAAAACACAACTAGTCAAACACACAAAGAAACAAGGTATTGTAACTGACTATAAGACTTTATCTTACTCAAGCAAAGTCACAGAAGACATATAAAGGCAATTCTTATTTCATATAGTTGCTTACAG
>NW_007038515.1:0-1515 GCF_000164805.1 Carlito syrichta
TACCTTCAGCTAAATGCCAGAAATTTCGTATCTTTAGTCAGATAGTAAGCACAAAAAGAACAATTTTATTATGATTTTGGTATGCTTCCTCCATTAAAAACTTAAGGTTATATGATTGCAAACTTAGAGAATATAATGAAGAAACTTATACCCCTTTACTAATGAATATAGAAAAGGCCAAAATCACCTCAATTGCTATTTCTAACAATAGGCACAAAAGCAGTGTTCTGTTTAACTTGGTTTTCGCTAAGACTTTGTCATGCCTGTGTACATCAGTGATATTGGTCTGTGGTATTCTTTGTTTGTACTTTGCGTGTGTCTGTCCTGTTTTGCTATCAGAGTAGTTCTGGGCTCATGTAGTCAGTTGGGAATTATTTCTGCCTCTTCGATTTTGGTGAAGAGTTTAAATGAAACTTATATTTGCTTTTCACCTGCTTGGACAAATTCAGCTGTGAAGCCATCAGGCCCTAGGCTCTTTTTTCCTCCCCCTCTCTTTTCTTCCTCTTTCTTTCTGCTTTGTTTTGTTTTGTTTTGTTTTTTGAGTTGGGCTCCCCCTCTGTTGCAGGCTGAAGGGCAGGGCACTGACCATCCTTCTGCTTTGGATCCTCTGCTTTATTTTACACAAAACTATTTGCTGAGTCAAAGATTGAGTGAATGATGAGCCTTCACTCTTCAAGGGAATGTTGGTGCCCGCTGATTACCTAAAGAGGTTAAAATTATGAAAGTGGCTTAGGTAATCCTATGATCGCAAGACACAGAGTGAAGTAAACACTAATGACGCCACTGGATGGAAATCAGGGGGAAAATCCAAATCGGTTTACTGAAAAGAACTAAAGAAGGCTTTTATTCTCAGTGAAGTGTTCTAATGCTTTCAAATATAACTTCGACATTACTTCCCATAATTTCAAAGAAGGCCAATCCTATCAAGCTTTCCCATTTTCCTTTCGTGCTGCTCCTCCCTATTTCCTCGACCACAATGGGTCGAAGGGCCCACTGTCAAGAGATTCGAGCCTGTGTCCTGAATAATTAGCATACATGGGAGTTCAAATGTCGACTGAACTTCTATGGCATAATAGCATAGAATAATAATACTTACACTTGGACTTGAATATGTTGTATCTTTGGCTCTTGTGCCAGCATGAGCTCCATGGAGCTCTTTCACACCATTACACAGAAGAAGGTGTGAGGTCTAGGAGCTACGCCTGATCCAGTGAAGGCTGCTCTTGAGAGCAGTGCCCAGGAAAGGAGGGACCTGGAGCCATACCAGACTGACAGTCAGTCACCCTGGTGTCATGGAGCAAGTTCCGCGGAAGGACCATGACCGGAACGGGAAGCAAGAGGCAGTTAGGAAGGATGTAGCTTCTGATAACTCATCTCCAATGTGATACGAAATTGGAGATTGCAGGTCGCACACAAATATTACATTATAAAAGAGAAACGGGCAATAATCATCTCTCCAATACATCCAAAAATTAGCCGGGCGCGGTAGCGCGCGCCTGTATTTAGAGCTACTTA
>NW_007038516.1:0-743 GCF_000164805.1 Carlito syrichta
CAAACCGGATTCAGCAATACATCTCAAAAATCATCCATCATGACCAAGTAGGCTTCATTCCTGGCATGCAAGGCTGGTTCAATATTCGTAAAACCATAAATGTAATTAAATACATCAACAGATGTCAAAACAAAAACCACATGATCATATCACTAGATGCAGAAAAAGCTTTTGATAAAATCCAGCACCCCTTCTTGATAAAAACCCTTGAACATCTAGGCATACGGGGAACATACCTCAAAATAGTAAAAGCCATCTACGAGAAACCCACAGCCAGCATACTCCTAAATGGACAAAAATTGGAACCAATTCCCCTGAAAACTGGAACTAGACAAGGATGCCCACTCTCTCCCCTCCTGTTCAACATAGTATTGGAAGTCCTGGCTAAAGCAATCAGAGAAGAGGAGGCAATCAGAGGTATTCAAATAGGAAAAGAGGAAGTCAAGTTATCTCTCTATGCAGATGATATGATGGTGTACCTTGAAAACCCAAGAGAATCTGTCAAAGGCCTCCTTACATTGATAAAAGCCTTTGGAAAAAATCTCAGGATACAAAATAAATGTACAAAAGACAATCGCATTTCTCTACACCAATAATAAACAAACAGAAAACCCAAATAAAAAACACAGTTCCATTCACAATAGCCACAAAAAAAATGAAATACCTTGGCATCTTCCTGACCAGAGACGTGAAAGACCTTTACAATGAAAATTACAAACACTGCTCAAGAAATCAAAGCCGAC
>NW_007038517.1:0-4404 GCF_000164805.1 Carlito syrichta
CCATTCTGAAATGTTTCTCCCTTTCAAATTTTTGTGTGGGAGGATACACAATTGCTCTGCCAAACGCATTGACGGAAAAGAGCTGACTGCCTTGGTGGTGCTTGTTTTGAATGTCCGTCTCCCTTGGAAAGAGCTGTGTGAGAAGTGTGCTGCACTGTGAGGTTCTGGCACTGAGTGTGCGTGCTGTCATTCCTCCTTCCCACTTGTTCCCTTTCGTGTATCTTACGCTCTACAGGGTGACTGCTTTGGCGTGCGGCTTGTCAACCTCTCCCATGCGGGAATGCTCATCTCCCCTGTGCCACAATGAGGGATCTGAGACATTCACAGTTACTTGTGGGAAGGCATTATGTGTGACCCGGGGGAATTCTGAATTGCTCTTTGTTGACACCTTCTCCTGTCAGGGAAAGCAATGAGACTGTGGATTGCTGGTCGGAGTGGCCTTTCTTAGGCCTGGGGTGCACGGGCACCTTCCTGGCTTAAGTCTGTGCCCAATGTGTGCTGTAGTGTCACCTCTTTGCTGTGACTATTATTCTTCATTGCCGCCTGCTGTAACACCTCATTCTCACTCTTTCCCCTTGATTTGTGTTCCTTTCCATAGAGGGCCTTTGCGTACGAGCGTGAAACCTCCGTGTTTCACGGAGAGAAATCTGCAAGGCATAGTGCCGCAATGAGTGACACAAGTGCTCCACAGTCACGAGCAGGAGAGCATTATGTGTGGATGGGGAGAATTCTAAGTTGTTTTTCCCTATGGCGTTTAAACCTAATAAGGACTACCAAGGCTGTGCCGTTTTCATTGCTGAGTAAGCACGGAGAGCCTCTGTTACACTGGGGGTGAAGCTGGGTCTTCCTGGGGACACGCTATTGAAGCCTGCGCTGCACTGCACTTCATTGGCAGTCTGTATACACTGGCTTTGTGCGTGCTCTCCTCCCTGTTTCTCAGAGCTCTCCTGTATATGCACTATACTAGGCGGGGAGGATTTGGTGAGCAGAGTGCAACTTCAGCTGCTGCACTGACTGGATCCAGATCTCCACAGCCATGGGTAGCCAAGCATGCTTCATTCGGCGGAGAATGCTGAAAAGTTTTCTCTTTTGACACGGGCGTCTCACACGGAATACAATGGCTCTGCGGGTTCATTTGCCAACGAGGCCCGAGAGCCATTGTTTGCTTTCCGGAAAACAACAGTCTTCCATGGGAGACATTCCTCCAAACGGCACGTCACTGAATGGGGGGGCAACAAGTATTACAGTGGCTTGGTCTTTGGCGTGACGCCTGATTCTCCCTGTTTTTCAGCGTGTATTATCCTACATTGAATGCAAAGGCCTAGCAGAGCTGTATGCAACGTTTCCTGTATACAAAGTGCACAACTCCATGGTGCCACACTGAGCGACATGACCGGTTCGCTGTCATCTTTGGGAAAGCATGATTTGTTCACTACTGAATTCTAAAGTGTTTTGATTTGACCTGTCCGTCTCCTATCCAAGGCCTTGCTCTTCCGTTGGCATTACGAGGAAGAGCTGACAGGCCTGGCTGCTGGCTGTGAGTGTGCATCAGCTTGGGGAATGCTGTGTCAAATGTTTACTGCATTGTGATGTATTTTTCCATTAGTTTGATTCTTGTGTGCTGTACGGTGTAATACACGATTCTCAAGGTACGGCTTGAATGAGCATAGCCGAGCATGTTATGTCGATACTTCACATGTAGGAATGAGCATGTCAATGCTGTCAGACTGAGTGAAATGAGTGCTACACACTCACTTGTAGAAAAGCAGTGCTTGCCTTCTGTTTGAGCCCTGAAACGTTTTACCCCTTGGCGTTTCTCTAGGCTAGGAAATGCAGTCACTCTCGCGTTGGCCTTGCTGAATAAGCGTAGACGGCCTCTGTGAGGCTTGTTGTGCATGTGCATCTTCCCGGGGAAGGAGCTTTTCAAAATGTGCAGCGCTCTTTAGGGGCTATCTATGTTATTCTCACTTGGTGCATGCTGCAACACATGAGTCTGAGTCTCGCGGTTTTCTTCTCATTTGGACTTCGGCTGTGCAGAGCGCCTCTGTTTGAACTAAGAGTTCTCTCATGGGACACGCTTTGCCCATGTGCAGCTCTACGCTGCCACCCAGGGGGCGATGGGAACCCCACAGTGGAGCAAGAAGGCATTACTTGGTGAATTCCCTGGGTGCATTCTGAAATGTTTCTCCCTTTCAAATTTTTGTGTGGGAGGATACACAATTGCTCTGCCAAACGCATTGACGGAAAAGAGCTGACTGCCTTGGTGGTGCTTGTTTTGAATGTCCGTCTCCCTTGGAAAGAGCTGTGTGAGAAGTGTGCTGCACTGTGAGGTTCTGGCACTGAGTGTGCGTGCTGTCATTCCTCCTTCCCACTTGTTCCCTTTCGTGTATCTTACGCTCTACAGGGTGACTGCTTTGGCGTGCGGCTTGTCAACCTCTCCCATGCGGGAATGCTCATCTCCCCTGTGCCACAATGAGGGATCTGAGACATTCACAGTTACTTGTGGGAAGGCATTATGTGTCACCCGGGGGAATTCTGAATTGCTCTTTCTTGACACCTTCTCCTGTCAGGGAAAGCAATGAGACTGTGGATTGCTGGTGGGAGTGGCCTTTCTTAGGCCTGGGGTGCACGGGCACCTTCCTGGCTTAAGTCTGTGCCCAATGTGTGCTGCAGTGTCACCTCTTTGCTGTGACTATTATTCTTCATTGCCGCCTGCTGTAACACCTCATTCTCACTCTTTCCCCTTGATTTGTGTTCCTTTCCATAGAGGGCCTTTGCGTACGAGCGTGAAACCTCCGTGTTTCACGGAGAGAAATCTGCAAGGCATAGTGCCGCAATGAGTGACACAAGTGCTCCACAGTCACGAGCAGGAGAGCATTATGTGTGGATGGGGAGAATTCTAAGTTGTTTTTCCCTATGGCGTTTAAACCTAATAAGGACTACCAAGGCTGTGCCATTTTCATTGCCGAGTAAGCACGGAGAGCCTCTGTTACACTGGGGGTGAAGCTGGGTCTTCCTGGGGACACGCCTATTGAAGCCTGCGCTGCACTGCACTTCATTGGCAGTCTGTATACACTGGCTTTGTGCGTGCTCTCCTCCCTGATTCTCAGAGCTCTCCTGTATATGCACTATACTAGGCGGGGAGCATTTGGTGACCAGAGTGCAACTTCAGCTGCTGCACTGACTGGATCCAGATCTCCACAGCCATGGGTAGCCAAGCATGCTTCATTCAGCGGAGAATGCTGAAAAGTTTTCTCTTTTGACACGGGCGTCTCACACGGAATACAATGGCTGTGCGGGTTCATTTGCCAACGAGGCCCGAGAGCCATTGTTTGCTTCCGGAAAACAACAGTCTTCCATGGGAGACATTCCTCAAAACGGCACGTCCCTGAATGGGGGGGCAACAAGTATTATAGTGGCTTGGTCTTTGGCGTGACGCCTGATTCTCCCTGTTTTTCAGCGTGTATTATCCTACATTGAATGCAAAGGCCTAGCCGAGCTGCGTGCAACGTTTCCTGTATACAAAGTGCACAACTCCATGGTGCCACACTGAGCGACATGACCGGTTCGCTGTCATCTTTGGGAAAGCATGATTTGTTCACCTATTGAATTCTAAAGTGTTTTTGATTTGACCTGTCCGTCTCCTATCCAAAGCCATTGCTCTTCCGTTGGCATTTACGAGGAAGAGCTGACAGGCTTGGCTTGCTGGCTGTGAGTGTGCATCAGCTTGGGAAATGCTGTGTCAAATGTTTACTGCATTGTGATGTATTTTCCAGCAGTTTGATTCTTGTGTGCTGTACGGTGTGATACACGATTCTCAAGGTACGGCTTGAATGAGCATAGCCGAGCATGTTATGTCGATACTTCACATGTAGGAATGAGCATGTCAATGGTGTCAGACTGAGTGAAATGAGTGCTACACACTCACTTGTAGAAAAGCAGTGCTTGCCTTCTGTTTGAGCCCTGAAACGTTTTACCCCTTGGCGTTTCTCTAGGCTAGGAAATGCAGTCACTCTCGCGTTGGCCTTGCTGAATAAGCGTAGACGGCCTCTGTGAGGCTTGTTGTGCATGTGCATCTTCCCGGGGAAGGAGCTTTTCAAAATGTGCAGCGCTCTTTAGGGGCTATCTATGTTATTCTCACTTGGTGCATGCTGCAACACATGAGTCTGAGTCTCGCGGTTTTCTTCTCATTTGGACTTCGGCTGTGCAGAGCGCCTCTGTTTGAACTAAGAGTTCTCTCATGGGACACGCTTTGCCCATGTGCAGCTCTACGCTGCCACCCAGGGGGCGATGGGAACCCCACAGTGGAGCAAGAAGGCATTACTTGGTGAATTCCCTGGGTGCATTCTGAAATGTTTCTCCCTTCAAATTTTTGTGTGGGAGGATACACAATGCTCTGCCAAA
>NW_007038518.1:0-863 GCF_000164805.1 Carlito syrichta
ATTCCCCCTGATTTCCATCCAGTGGCGTCATTAGTCTTTACTTCACTCTGTGTCTTGCGATCATAGGATTACCTAAGCCATTTTCATAATTGTAACCTCTTTAGGGGCACCAACATTCCCTTGAAGAGTGAAGGCTCATGATTCACCCCTTCTTTGACTCAGCAAATAGTTTTGTGTAAAATAAAGCAGAGGATCCAAAGCAGAAGAATTGTCAGTGCACTGCCCTTCAGCCTGCAACAGATGGGGAGTCCAACTCAAAAAACAAAACAAAACAAAGCAAAGCAGAAAGCAAGGTAACGAAAAGAGAGAGGGAGGAAGAAAGAGCCTAGGGCCTGATGGCTTCACAGCTGAATTTGTCCAAGCAGTTGAAAAGCAAATATAAGTTTCATTTAAACTCTTCACAAAAATCGAAGAGGCAGAAATAATTCCCAACTGACTATATGAGCCCAGAACTACTCTGATAGGAAAACAAGACAGACACACGCAAAGTAAAAGCAAAGAATACCACAGACCAATATCACTGATGTACACAGGCATGACAAAGTCTTAGCGACAACCAAGTTAAACAGAACACTGCTTTTGTGCCTATTGTTAGAAAAAGCAATTGAGGTGATTTTGGCCTTTTCTATATTCATTAGTAAAGGGGTATAAGTTTCTTCATTGTATTCTCTAAGTTGGCAATCATACAACCCTTAAGTGTTTAATGGAGGAAGCATACCAAAATCATAATAAAATTGTTCTTTTTATGCTTACTATCTGACTAAAAAAACGAAATTTCTGGCATTTAGCTGAAGGTAAATATTAACTTAAGTATCAAGGTATAATATTTTAACCTCATTTTAGCCTATTTGCCTGTATTTCGG
>NW_007038519.1:0-938 GCF_000164805.1 Carlito syrichta
CAGCCTTCCACCTCACCCTTCCAAGTAGCTGGAACTACAGATACACGCAACCATGCCTGGCTAGTTGTTTTGATACATTGTAGAGATGAGGTCTACCAGTTGCCAGGCTGGCTAACTTAAAACAGTCTAGTCTTTTTCTATTTGAGATCCAAATAAATTTCCTTTTTTTCTATCTAAACATAATTTGAGGCTTTGACGTAAATCTGAATTCAAACGATATACTTTGTCAAGCGTTTCCAAAAAATTTTCAGCTCTGTTTCAGAGATAAACCCTCTTGTTGTGTGTGTGAGTGTATGTGTGTGTGTGTATTTGTATATTTTTTTTCTTCCAACATAATTGACAAATATATGAAGTTAATAGGCCAATCATGGAACCATGGTACTACTAATTACATTAAAATATAAAGCCATTGATTATTTCAAAGTGTTCCTGAATGGTGGTAGAAGAAATGGGATACAGAATCTATGAACATATAAAATCACTAAGAGTTCAGAAATTAAGCTTACATAAGGAAAGTGTGTTCTGTTCTTTTCTTTGGAGGAGAGATTACAAAATTGTGATTTGTCACAAAAATATTCTGTACAAAATCTCCAAAATTACTGTACCCAACTAGGTCTTTATTGTGACTATGCCAGTTTTTGCTTGTTGGCCTGCAGGTTTGCACTGAGGTAATAAACCCTTTATCTCTTCCTCTACATGAAAAACAAAAAGAAACAAGCAAACAAAATTACTACAGTTTCATTCTTCATGGATGATTTTCATAATGCCTGATTTATAAATATTTTTTAAAAAGGATTCATGAATTGCCATATCTGTCTGCAGAGGTTTATTCTTTAAAGTACTATGTTTTATTTGATCTAATCATGATATATGTGTATTGATAGAATTTGAAATTTCTTTCTTTTTTGTTTTTGAGTTGGAGTCCCACTCTGTCGCCG
>NW_007038520.1:0-821 GCF_000164805.1 Carlito syrichta
TAGTACTGCATTGTTCCTACGTACCACATAATTTTAATCCAGTCCTCTTTAGATGGGCAATAAGGTTGGTTCCATGTTCTTGCTATTGCGAACAATGTGGTGATAAGCATACATGTGCAAATATCTCCTTTATAGAAGAATTTCATTCTTCCTGATATATTCACAGTCAGAGAAGGGCAGGGTCGATTTTTAGATCGTCTAGGAATCACCAAATGGTTATCCACAGAGCTTGTACTGATGTACACTCCCGTGAGCAGTGTAGAAGTGTTCCCTTTTTGTCATTTCCTCGCCAGCATCTGTTGTTTTTGGAATTATGGATGATAGCCATCCCGACTGAACTTAGGTGACCTCTCAATGTAGTTTTCATTTGCATTTTTGGATGACTAATGAGGCTGAGCTTTTTGAAATGTCTTTGGTGGCTGCGTGTGTGTCTGTTGTTGAGAAGGGTCTGTACATATCGTTTGCTCACTTTGAAATGAGGCTGTTTGTTTTTTCCTTGTCAGCACGTGGGAGTTCCTAGCAGATCCTTGATGATCATCCTTTATCAGTTGCACATTTGCAAATATTTTTTTTCCAGTCGGCGGCTTCTTTTTCTCTTTTTGGAGTCAGGGCCTCACTCTGATGACCAGAGTGGAGTAGAGTGGTACAATCATACCTGACCACAGGGTGGACCTCCTGGGCTCACGCAATCCTCCCAGACAGCGACAAATACAAGCCTGTATCTCCATGCCCAGCTCACTGATGACATTTTGGAGATAGAGATGATGCTGCCTGATGTTAGACAGTCGCGTCTCCAAGTCCTGCTCCAGCAATCTTCCGTC
>NW_007038521.1:0-758 GCF_000164805.1 Carlito syrichta
GAGGTTTTTGACAGATTCTCTTGGGTTTTCAAGGTACACAATCATAACATCTGCAAAGAGAGATAAGTGGACTTCCTCTTTTCCTATTTGGATACCCCTGATTGCCTTCTCTTCTCTGATTGCTTGAGCCAGGACTTCCAATACTATGTTGAACAGAAGGGGTGAGAGTGGGCATCCTTGTCTTGTTCCAGTTTTCAGGGGAAATGGTTCTAATTTTTGTCCATTTAGGAGTATGCTCGCTGTGGGTTTCTAGTAGATGGCTTTTACTATTTTGAGGTATGTTCCCTGTATGCCTAGATGTTCAAGGGTTTTTATCAAGAAGCGTTGCTGGATTTTATCAAAAGCTTTTTCTGCATCTAATGATATGATCATGTGGTTTTTGTTTTGACATCTGTTTGTGAATTTAATTGCATTTATGGTTTTACGAATGTTGAACCAGCCTTGCATCCCAAGAATGAAGCCTACTTGGTCATGATGGATGATTTTTGAGATGTATTGCTGAATCCGGTTTGCTAGGATCTTGTTGAGAATTTTAGCATCTATGTTCATCAAAGATGTTGGCCTGTAGTTCTCTTTCTTTGTTGGATCTTTACCTGGCTTGGGTATCAATGTGATGTTGGCTTTTGTAAAATGATTTGGGGAGAGGTCCATCTTTTTCAATCGCCTGGAATACCTTCAGTAGGATTGGTATCAGCTCCTCCTTAAATGTCTTGTGAATTCTTGCTGGAAAGCCATCTGGACCAGGGCTTTTTTTTTGA
>NW_007038522.1:0-778 GCF_000164805.1 Carlito syrichta
AAACAAACATGAAAACTTTAAGGAAATGGAGGAATTTCTGACCTCACACAACTTACATAGTTAGAAACAAGAGGAAATTGACACCCTAAATAGACCAATAGCAATCAAGGAAATCAACTATGTAATAAGAAAACTACCCACAAAAAAATCCCTGGAACAGATGGCATTCCAGCAGAATTCTATAAGACATTCAAGGAGGAGCTGATACCAATCCTACTGAAGGTATTCAAGTCAATTGAAAAAGATGGAACTCTCCCCAAATCATTTTTCGAAGCCAACATCACATTGATACCCAAGCCAGGTAAAGTTCCAAAAAAGAAAGAGAACAACAGGCCAATATCTTTGATGAACATAGATGCTAAAATCCTCAACAAGATGCTAGGAAACCGGATTCAACAATACATCTCAAAAATCATCCATCATTATCAAGTAGGCTTCATTCCTGGGATGCAAGACTGGTTCAACATTCGTAAATCCATAAATGTAATTAAATACATCAACAGATATCAAAACAAAAACCATATGATTATATCATTAGATGCAGAAAATGCTTTTGATAAAATCCAGCACCCCTTCTAAATAAAAACCCTCGAACATCTTGGCATACGGGGAACATACATCAAAATATTAAAAGCCATCTACGAGAAACTCACAGCCAGCATACTCCTAAAAGGACAAAAATTGTAACCATTTCCCCTGAAAACTGGAACAAGACAAGGATGCCCACTCTCACCCCTTCTGTTCAACATAGTGTTGAAAGTCCTGGCTAGAGAAATAA
>NW_007038523.1:0-1009 GCF_000164805.1 Carlito syrichta
AAATAAATTCTGGAACAAAAGTGTGGTGTAGAATAAATATAGAAAAGTATAATTTTTAAGCCACAGCTGTATGACAAGGTCATTTTCAGCAAATCAAAGATGTACTAAATTGCTGCTTTTTAAAGTCAGTTTGTTGTTGCAGGTAATGACCATCTCAACAAGGAAACTAAAGAGCAGTTTGAGATCCTGAGGACAGTCATGGAACTCTTTCTTAAAGAAACGCACCTGCATTCAACATTATGTGTTCAATTTCAAGACAGCTCTAGGACCCAGCTGAAGTCCATCCATATTCCACAAGTTAAAAGCTCTGAATACAAAAACATGACTGCTCTTCAGTTTGGAGTAGCTGAACTGTGAAGTAAATTAACTGCAAATATGACAATAAAGAGTACCACCTAAGGAACTGTTCATTTTATTTTCGATAATCTAAGGCACTCCAACATGCACATTAATATTAAAAGTCCAGTTGGGCCTAAAACCTGTAATTATTTCATGTAGAGATGTATAAACTAGTCTGAGTGAATTGGCTTACCTTGATTTATTTTTATATCTGTTTGAAATGAGAGCTTAGCGATAAGTGCAAATAAATATATATTGTGTACTTTAAGACAAGTTCTCTTAAAATCTGGTGAATTCTTCCCTCTTGCAGAAATATATTCACAAATGAAGGCTCATGAAATTTATGAAGAGCTATAACACTTCAGATATTGAGGCCTATCATCTTTCTCTCAAGATCTTTAACACATTCCTTCTTCTTTCTATTTATAGGTAATTAGAAGTCTTTTAAAATCTAGAACAGTTTTCTGGTGTGTATTAGTGTTAATAATTTCCTCTACTTTCTCACCACTTGTGATGGCTAATTTTAGGTGTCATTTCAACTGGGCCACAAAGTGTCCAGACATTTGATTAAACATTATTCTGGGGTGTGCCTGTATGGCTATTTCTGGATGGAATTTACTTTTGAATCTGTAGACCAGGTAAAGCAGAGTCATGCTCCTCAAGGTAGGTG
>NW_007038524.1:0-3149 GCF_000164805.1 Carlito syrichta
GCCAAAGGCCTTTATCAGTGTTAGGAGGTCGTGGGCTTTCAAGGTACACGATCACGTCATCTGCAAAGAGAGATAATTTGACTTCCTCTTTTCCTATTTTGGTACCCCTGATTGCCTTCTCTTCTCTGATTTCTCTAGCCAGGACTTCCAAGACTATATTGAACAGGAGGGGTGAGAGTGGGCAACTTTGTCTTGTTCCAGTTTTCAGGGGAAATGGTTCCACTTTTTGTCCGTTTAGGAGTTTGCTGGCTGTGGGTTTCTCATAGATGGCTTTTACTACTTTGATGTATGTTCCCCGTATGCCTAGATGTTAGGGGGTTTTTATCAAGAAGTGGTGCTGGAGTTTATCAAAAGCGTTTTCTGCATCTAATGATATAATCATGTGGTTTTTGTTTTGACATCTGTTGATGTATTTAATTACATTTATGGTTTTACACATACTGAGCCTTGTATCACAGGGATGAAGCCTACTTGGTCATGATGGATGGTTTTTGAGATGTGTTACTGTATCCAGTTTGCTAGGATCTTGTTGAGAGTTTTAGCATCTATGTTCATCAAAGATATTGACCTGTAGTTCTCTTTCTTTGTTGGATATTTACCTGGCTTGGGGATCAATGTGATGTTGCCTTCATAAAATGGTTTGGGGAAGGATCTATCTTTCTGAATCACCTGAAATACTTTCAGGAGGAATGGAATCAGCTCTTCCTTAAATATCTTGCAGAATTCTGTTGTAAAGTGATCTGCTCCAGGGCTTTTTTTTTTGTAGGTAGTTTTCTTATTACATAGTCAATTTCCTTTATTGTTATTGGTCTATTTAGGGGCTCAATTTCTTCTTGTTTCAACCTAGGCAGGTCGTGTGATGACAGAAAGTCCTACATTTCCTTGAGGTTTTCAAGTTTGTTTCCATACAAGTGTACATAGTAGTCTCTAATGAACTTTTGTATTTCTTCAGGGTCAGATGTGACTTCATCTTTTGTGTTTCTGATTGTGCTTATTTGGGTTTTTTATTTCTATTTCTTGGTCAGTCTAGCTAGGGGGCCATCGATCTTGTTTATCCTTTGAAAGAACCAGCTTTTTGTTTCATTGATTTTTTGTGTTGTCTGTTTTCTTCTATGTCCTGGATTTGGGCTTTTATTTTGGTGATCTGGATTCTTCTGCTGAAATTAGGGTTTTGATGGTCTTGCTTTTTCAGCTTCCTTAGGTGACTTGTTAGGCTGTTAATTTGTGCCTCTTCCATTTTCTTCATGTGCATTTGTAGGGATATAAATTCCCCTCTTACTACAGCTTTCATGGTGTCCCAGAGATTCTGGTAAGATGTTTCTTCATTTTCATTTGTTTCCAGGTATCTTTTGATCTCTGTTTTGATGTCATCATTGACCCAGGAGTTGTTTAGCATCATGCTGTTTAGTGTCCATGTTTCTGTGGGTTTTGGGGGAACCCTGTTGGTGTTAATGTTTATTTTTATTCCACTCTGGTCCAAGAAGATGCATGGTAAAATTTCGATCCTTTTAAATTTGTTTATGCTTGATTTTTGGCCAGTTATGTGGTCGATCTTAGAATACGTTCCAGCGGGGATGAGAAGAATGTGTATTCTGTGGTCTTTGGACGGAGTGTTCTGTAGGTATCATTTAAGTCCATTTGGTCAAGAGTCACATTGAGGTTTTGGATCTCATTGCAGTTTTTTTGTCCTGATGATCTGTGTAGGGTTCTAAGTGGGGTATTAAAGTCCCCAGTTATGATGGTGTTAGAGTCAATATCTTTCTTCAGTTTTCCCAGGAGTTGCTTTATAAAAGTTGGTGCACCTATGTTAGGTGCATATATGTTTAGAATAGATATTTCTTGTTGATGGAGTGAACCTTTTATCATTATGTAGTGGCCCTCTATATCTTTTTTAATTTTTGATAGTTTAAATGGTATTTTGTCTGAAATAGGATCCTGACTCTCTTTCTTTTGTGTCTATTTACTGAAAATTTGTTCCCATCTCTGACTTTGAGTCTGTGTATATCCTTTCTAGTGAGATGGGTCTCTTGAAGGCAGTATATTGTTGCCTGGTGATATTTAATCCATTTTCCATTCCATATCTTTTCAGTGGTGCATTTAGTCCCTTCACATTCAGGCTAATTATTGAAATGTGAGAGTTCATCCGTATTATAGAGTTCTTATAGAGTTGTTCTTCCCCTTGGTTTATTGTCTTTCTTTTAGTTTTGGGGTTGATTCATGTGTATTTTATTCTTTTTCCTGTACCCTGGTGAAGAATGTTGTTCTTTTATTCCCCTTTTCTTCTGTGTTTAGCACTCTCTTAAGTGTTTCATGTAGAGGTGGTTTGGTGGCAGTATATGGTCTTAGGGTTTGGATATCTGGGAAAGATTTTAATTCTCCATTGTTGACGAAGCTTAATATGGCTGGATAGGTTATACTTGGTTGAAATTGTTTATCTTTTAGGACTTTAATGACAGGGCTCCAATCTCTCCTAGTCTGCAGGGTTTCTGTAGACAAATCTGCTGCTATTCTAATTGGTTTTCCAATGTAGTTGATCTGGCCTTTTTCTATTTCTGCCTCTAGGACTTTTTTCTTTTATGCCTACTTTGTTTAGGCGAAGTATTATGTGTCTAGCAGTTGGTCTTCTCATTTTTTTTTTTAGAGGAGATTTGATTACTTGAATAACTTTTATTTATTTATTTATTTATTTCATTAATCAGTATTTTTTATTATGGTTTTGTGGGGTACAGTTAAGGGTTAGGTGTACAATGACGTTTCATTCAGGCACCCTGTAGATAAGAAGTGTTTTCCCATCCCCGACAGATATTTACTACTGTTGATCCCATCCCCCTCCCCCCCTTAGTTTCCCAGTACCATCCGTCATTTTCTCATAGTATTGCATTGGATGTTCAAGGTCCATTATATGAGTGAGAACATGTGATATTCGGATTTTTGTTTTTGTGAGAGGTCACTCAGTATTATAGACTCTAGCTCCATCCAGGTTGCAGCGAAATTCATGATTTTGTTCTTTTTTATGACTGCGTAGTATTCCATCGTGTATATGTACCACATTTTTTTAATCCAGTCCTCTTTTGATGGGCAGCATGGTTGTTTCCAGGTTCTTGCTATTGTGAACAATGCTGCGATAAACATACGTGTGCAGGTATCTT
>NW_007038525.1:0-756 GCF_000164805.1 Carlito syrichta
ATCTCTTTCTCTGTCATGTGAACTCACAGCAAGAGGACTGCAAAACCTGAAGAGAGCCCTCTCCATTAACTGAAACAGACAGTACCTTGATCTTGGACTTCTCTTCCTAAAGGACTATGAGAAATAAATTTGTGTTATGACAGTCACCTAGTCTGTGGTATATGGGTATGGCAGCCTGAGTCGACAAGATACTCCCCAACCCAACTTTGTCCTTTCTATGTTTGCAGTAATCATGCCCTAAAGCTCTTTGTAAGGTCTTTCTCTCTGTGCTGTCATGGCTTCAAAAGGATTGTCCACAGTAGGAAGATTTGTTCAGCATGAGAGTTTCCACTTGGGCCTTGTTGTTTGTGCTTCTGCTGGTCTCCAGCAGCCACTTGACACCAAATTCCTTCCCTTCATAACTTGCTTTATCAGACAGATGGCCTGCACTCATTCTGTGAACACTAGTAGCTCTGCAAGGCCAGTAAGAGTGTTTGGCTTTCAAAGTAGTCACTTACTGGACCTTCATATTCTTGAAGCCAAATTAATGTCTCAGCCATGGTGTTCTGGTTTTATTTTCCTCCTGGGCCTGTGTATTCCTAAGACATCTCCTCATCATGTACACACATGACTTATTTTTCCTCATCATGGAGACTTGAGTGACCATTCTCACAAATGCCAGCTTAGTGAGGCACTAGCTTTGATTTTAAAATGGCTTAGCAAAGAGCGGCAGATATGTATCTACATTAGAGGACATTTACTTCCTTTCTACCCATT
>NW_007038526.1:0-830 GCF_000164805.1 Carlito syrichta
CCAGCTGGAACTATAGGCACACACCACTACAACTGGCTAATTTTTTGATTTATTGTAGAGAAGAGGACCACATTGCCCATGCTGGTCTTGAACTCCTGGGCTCTAGCAATCCTCATGCCTCGGCCTCCCACACCCGATCAATAATTTTTTTTTAATCACAAAAATGAACCGCTGCAACTCAATAGCTTACTTCAAATATGATTGCATCCAAGGACATTAAAAATATTTAAGTATACTGTAATGTTAAAAAAGCAGATAACAAATAACATGTAAGCATGATCCGAACTTGACTTGGTGCATTTTCACACATGTATATGTAAATGCATTTTATGCCTGTACACATATCTATGGTCTAAGCCAAATAGGATCACAGCAAACATGCTGTTCTATGAATACCCATGTAGGGGATGAGAAAAATGCAACAAATGTTTACAGCAATAAACTCTGGGGTTTGAAGCTAGCCATGGCATGCTTTCTCTTTTCCTGTATTTTTCAAATTTTACACAATGAACAAGTATTGCTTCCATAATAAGTTTGTGTAATTCCTCTCTACTCTAGCCAGACTGAACTTCTGTCACTTAGTGATGGTGTTCTCATCTCTCACAGCCAAGTTTTTGCAGATGCTGGTGGTCCCCCAGCCACTCACACCACAAGCCTTGCTCTCTGCCTGACTGATGTGTGTACGCCTTCAGAGTCACCTCCATTGGGAGGCCTTCCTTGATAGCACTTTCCCAGCTCTGCACCATGATAACGGAGGGTTTCTCCCTGCACTCCCAGAGCACCGAACTCGGAATAAGCCATCATGGTTGCCCAAGTATCTGCCTTTCCCA
>NW_007038527.1:0-709 GCF_000164805.1 Carlito syrichta
TGTCTTCAAATGGACAAAGTTTAGGGTTTTACACTTTCTGCTTTCACCAAAGTCTAATGAACCAAACAGAGAGGCAATGGTATAAAACCCTAACTACTGATCCATGGAACAGAACGAACACTGAGGAATCAGTGGACACATTGATGGCCACATACATTCCGTGGGAATAGGGCAGTCTTTCCACACACAGTTCTCAGAAAACGGGATACTCTCATGCATAATCCAGCAGTTCCACTTCCAGCAAAAGCCGCAACACAGGAAAGAAAATACAAGGAAAGAAGAGTCTGTGAACTCACGGTTAAGGGTCCATGTCCGAGAGCGGCCTGACTGAGGTGACGTGGTAGGGCGGGCCCAGCTCCGCCGCCAGTGGGGGGCCCAGCTCCGCGGTCGTTCCAGTCGCAGCGAGCCACACTCTGGGGTCCCGCAGCGCGGGAGTCCGAAGCACTCCGTGGGAGGGCGGGGACCTGGAGGCGGAACCGTGTTTCGCCTGGGTGCTCGCAGACCGGATTCTGAGGAAGGATCACGTCAACCCAGAAGGTGACGCGGACGTGACGCGAAGCGAGGCACTGCAACCTCGCGATGGCGAGAGACCCGGAGCCCCTCCCCCACAATACAGAGATTGACAGCATGTACCATTCATTGTGCAGAGTAGTGTCTGATACATTTCAACACTCCAACGTAACATTAACACATGAGAAACGCAAACATG